>NC_091326.1:4723018-4758018 GCF_038502225.1 Cherax quadricarinatus | reverse complement strand
CATGGGGAAGTGGAACAGAATTCTTCCTCCGTAAGCCATGCGTGTTGTAAGAGGTGACTAAAATGCCGGGAGCAAGGGGCTAGTAACCCCTTCTCCCGTATATATTACTAAATGTAAAAGGAGAAACTTTCGTTTTTCCTTTTGGGCCACCCTGCCTCGGTGGGATACGGCCGGTTTGTTGAAAAATTATATGTGTGTATATATATATATATATATATATATATATATATATATATATATATATATATATATATATATATATATATATATATATATATATATATATGTCGTGCCGAATAGGCAGAACTTGCGATCTTGGCTTAAATAGCAACGTTCATCTTGCCATATAGGACAAGTAAAAATTTGTGTATGCAATAATTTCGCCAAAATCATTCTGAACCTAACGAAAAAAATATATTTCACTGTGTTTGTTTAGTATTAAATTATTGTAAACAAATCTAAAATATATTTAGTTGGGTTAGGCTGAAGCAAATTGTTCTTTTATAATAAGGTTAGGTAAGTTTTCTAAGAATCTTTTGGAGCAAAATTAAAAAATTTTACATTAACATTAATGAAAACAATATATCTTTAAACGTATAAGAGAAAATTTTAGAAAGGACTTGATTTTAAATGAGTTCTTGCTAATTAACCAGTTTTACATATTCGGCACCACATATATATACACACACAAATACATTCGCCGAGCCAACAAATGTCTTTTTCCAACCTGTTTTTCTCTTCAATTTTCTCTTCCCCGTTTCTGCTCTCTCCTCTCCTCCCCTCCTTCATGTCCCCTTTGATTCTGGTCTCTTTCCCCCCCCCTCTCTCTCTCTCTCTCTCTCTCTCTCTCTCTCTCTCTCTCTCTCTCTCTCTCTCTCTCTCTCTCTCTCTCTCTCTCTCTCTCTCTCTCTCTCTCTCTATCTCTCTCACCTTATGGAACACAAACACTACTTGTCCCATTCCTCATCTCTGGGTGGTCAGATAGGGAAGTCATGCCTTAGTGGTGGTGCAGATGGCGGTGGGTGGCGATGCTGGCGGTGGGTGGTGATGCTGGCGGTGGGTGGTGATGCTGGGGGTGGGTGGTGATGCTGGCGGTGGGTGGTGGTGCTGGTGATGGTTGCTGGTGGTAGTGGGTGGTGAATGCAAGATGTAAATCGCATGGGGAGGGATGGGGAAGGGGGTCAGGAATCCCCTCCGGCGGAGACAAGAATGGGCCAGAAGACGGAACACCTGTGACTCCTGGGAGGACTGAATAAAGGGAGATCCAGGAACCGATATTCTGGGCAAATCCTGTTTTGCTTCCCTGCCCGTCTTGTGGCTTACCACCTTCCTCACTTACGAAGTCGAAAATCCTCGCTAGAAAGTGTCTTCCCATGAGTGGGGGAGGGGGGGGAATGAGGAGGGGGCCAAAGAGATTACCCTGCTGCAGCACCTCACTGAGTGCCATCTCAGTACTGTAGTGGCCTCTCTGTGTCCCCTCTCACCCTTCTTGACTCCCACATACCATAGGCGCTAACACGATCATAGCAACATAATTCTAGCAACATGATCCCAGCAACATGATCCTAGCAACAACATGATCCCAGCAACAACATGATCCCAGCAAGAACATGAACCCAGCAAGAACATGATCCTAGCAACATCATGATCCCAGCAACAACATGATCCCAGCAACATGATCCCAGCAACAACATGATCCCAGCAGCAACATGATCCAAGCAACAACATGATCCCAGCAGCAACATGATCCAAGCAACAACATGATCCCAGCAACAACATGATCCCAGCAACAACATGATCCCAGCAACAACATGATCCTAGCAACATCATGATCCCAGCAACATTATGATCCCAGCAACATGATCCCAGCAACATGATCTCAGCAACAACATGATCCCAGCAACAACATGATCCCAGCAAAAACATGATCCCAGCAACAACATGATCCCAGCAAAAACATGATCCCAGCAACAACATGATCCCAGCAACAACATGATCCCAGCACCAACATGATCCTAGCAACAACATGATCCCAGCAACATGATCCTAGCAACATGATCCTAGCAACATGATCCCAGCAACATGATCCCAGCAACAACATGATCCTAGCAACAACATGATCCTAGCAACATGATCCTAGCAACAACATGATCCCAGCAACAACATGATCCCAGCAACAACATGATCCCAGCAACATGATCCCAGCAACAACATGATCCCAGTAACAACATGATCCCAGCAACAACATGATCCCAGCAACAAGATCCCAGCAGCATGATCCTAGCAACAACATAATCCCAGCAACATGATCCTAGCAACAACATAATCCCAGCAACATGATCCTAGCAACAACATGATCCCAGCAACAACATGATCCCAGCAACATGATCTTAGCAACAACATGATCCTAGCAACATGATCCTAGCAACAACATGATCCCAGCAACATGATCCCAGCAACAACATGATCCTGAGTGCCATCTCAGTACTGTAGTGGCCTCTCTCTGTCCCCTCTCACCCTTCTTGACTCCCACATACCATAGGCACTAACACTATCCTAGCAACATGATCCCAGCAACATGATCCTAGCAACAACATGATCCCAGCAACATGATCCCAGCAACAACATGATCCCAGCAACAACATGATCCCAGCAACAACATGATCCCAGCAACAACATGATCCCAGCAACAACATGATCCCAGTAACAACATGATCCCAGCAACAACATGATCCCAGCAACAAGATCCCAGCAGCATTATCCTAGCAACAACAATCCCAGCAACATGATCCTAGCAACAACATAATCCCAGCAACATGATCCTAGCAACAACATGATCCCAGCAACAACATGATCCCAGCAACAACATGATCTTAGCAACAACATGATCCTAGCAACATGATCCCAGCAACAACACGATCCTAGCAATAACATGATCTCAGCAACAACATGATCTCAGCAACAACATGATCCCAGCAACATGATCCTAGCAACATGATCTCAGCAACATGATCCTAGCAACATGATCCTAGCAACATGATCCCAGCAACATGATCCTAGCAACATGATCCCAGCAACAACACGATCCTAGCAATAACATGATCCCAGCAACAATATGATCCCAGCAACATGATCCTAGCAACATGATCCCAGCAACAACATGATCCCAGCAACAACATGATCCCAGCTACAACATGATCCCAGCAACAACATGATCCCAGCAACAACATGATCCCAGCAACATGATCCCAGCAACAACACGATCCTAGCAATAACATGATCTCAGCAACAACATGATCTCAGCAACAACATGATCTCAGCAACATGATCCCAGCAACAACATGATCCTAGCAACATGATCTCAGCAACAACATGATCCTAGCAACAACATGATCCCAGCAACAACATGATCCCAGCAACAACATGATCTTAGCAACAACATGATCCCAGCAACATGATCCTAGCAACATGATCCCAGCAACAACACGATCCTAGCAATAACATGATCCCAGCAACAACATGATCCCAGCAACATGATCCTAGCAACAACACGATCCCAGCAACAACATGATCCCAGCAACAACATGATCCCAGCAACAACATGATCCCAGCAACAACATGATCCCAGCAACAACATGATCGTAGCAACATGATCCCAGCAACAACATGATCCCAGCAACAACATGATCCCAGCAACAACATGATCCCAGCAACAACATGATCCTAGCAACAGCATGATCCTAGCAACATGATCCCAGCAACATGATCCTAGCAACATGATCCTAGCAACATGATCCCAGCAACAACATGATTCCAGCAACAACATGATCCTAGCAACATGATCCCAGCAACATGATCCTAACACCATGATCCTAGCACAACATGATCCCAGCAACAACATGATCCCAGCAACAACATGATCCCAGCAACAACATGATCCCAGCAACATGATCCCAGCAACATGATCCCAGCAACATGATCCCAGCAACATGATCCCAGCAACAACATGATCCCAGCAACATGATCCTAGCAACAACACGATCCCAGCAACATGATCCTAGCAACAACATGATCCCAGCAACATGATCCCAGCAACATGATCCCAGCAACAACATGATCCCAGCAACAACATGATTCCAGCAACAACATGATCCTAGCAACAACATGATCCCAGCAACATGATCCCAGCAACAACATGATCCTAGCAACATGATCCTAGCAACAATATGATCCTAGCAACATGATCCTAGCAGCAACATGATCCTAGCAACAACATGATCCCAGCAACAACATGATCCCAGCAACAACATGATCCCAGCAACAACATGATCCCAGCAACAACATGATCCCAGCAACAACATGATCCTAGCAACAACATGATCCCAGCAACAACATGATCCCAGCAACAACATGATCCTAGCAACAACATGATCCCAGCAACAACATGATCCCAGAAACAACATGATCCTAGCAACATGATCCCAGCAACAACATGATCCCAGCAACAACATGATCCCAGCAACAACATGATCCTAGAAACATGATCCTAGCAACATGATCCTAGCAACATGATCCTAGCAACATGATCCTAGCAACATGATCCTAGCAACATGATCCCAGCAACAACATTATCCCAACAACATGACCCTAGCAACAACATGATCCTAGCAACAACATGATCCCAGCAACATGATCCTAGCAACAACATGATCCCAGAAACATGATCCCAGCAACATGATCCTAGCAACATGATCCTAGAAACATGATCCTAGCAACATGATCCTAGCAACATGATCCTAGCAACATGATCCTAGCAACATGATCCTAGCAACATGATCCTAGCAACAACATGATCCTAGCAACAACATGATCCCAGCAACAACATGATCCCAGCAACAACATGATCCTAGCAACAACATGATCCCAGCAACAACATGATCCTAGCAACAACATGATCCCAGCAACAACATGATCCCAGCAACAACATGATCCTAGCAACATGATCCCAGCAACATCCTAGCAACATGATCCTAGCATCATGATCCTAGCAACATGATCCTAGCAACATGATCCTAGCAACATGGTCCTAGCAACATGATCCTAGCAACATGATCCCAGCAACATGATCCTAGCAACATGATCCCAGCAACATGATCCTAGCAACATGATCCCAGCAACATGATCCTAGCAACATGATCCTAGCAACATGATCCTAGCAACATGATCCCAGCAACATGATCCTAGCAACAACATGATCCCAGCAACATGATCCTAGCAACATGATCCCAGTAACATGATCCTAGCAACATGATCCCAGCAACATGATCCTCGCAACATGATCCCAGCAACATGATCCTAGCAACAACGTGATCCCAGCAACATGATCCTAGCAACATGATCCTAGCAACATGATCCTAGCAACATGATCCTAGCAACATGATCCCAGCAACATGATCCTAGCAACATGATCCTAGCAACATGATCCTAGCAACATGATCCTAGCAACATGATCCCAGCAACATGATCCTAGCAACAACATGATCCTAGCAACAACATGATCCTAGCAACATGATCCTAGCAACATGATCCCAGCAACATGATCCTAGCAACATGATCCCAGCAACATGATCCTCGCAACAACATGATCCCAGCAACATGATCCTAGCAACAACGTGATCCCAGCAACATCCTAGCAACATGATCCTAGCAACATGATCCTAGCAACATGATCCTAGCAACATGATCCTAGCAACATGATCCCAGCAACATGATCCCAGCAACATGATCCTAGCAACATGATCCTAGCAACATGATCCCAGCAACATGATCCCAGCAACATGATCCTAGCAACATGATCCCAGCAACATGATCCTAGCAACATGATCCCAGCAACATGATCCTAGCAACATGATCCTAGCAACATGATCCCAGCAACATGATCCTAGCAACATGATCCTAGCAACATGATCCTAGCAACATGATCCTAGCAACATGATCCCAGCAACATGATCCTAGCAACATGATCCTAGCAACATGATCCTAGCAACATGATCCCAGTAACATGATCCTAGCAACATGATCCCAGCAACATGATCCTCGCAACAACATGATCCCAGCAACATGATCCTAGCAACAACGTGATCCCAGCAACATGATCCTAGCAACATGATCCTAGCAACATGATCCTAGCAACATGATCCTAGCAACATGATCCCAGCAACATGATCCTAGCAACATGATCCTAGCAACATGATCCTAGCAACATGATCCTAGCAACATGATCCTAGCAACATGATCCCAGCACCATGATCCTAGCAACATGATCCTAGCAACATGATCCTAGCAACATGATCCCAGCAACATGATCCTAGCAACATGATCCCAGCAACATGATCCTCGCAACATGATCCCAGCAACATGATCCTAGCAACAACGTGATCCCAGCAACATGATCCTAGCAACATGATCCTAGCAACATGATCCTAGCAACATGATCCTAGCAACATGATCCCAGCAACATGATCCCAGCAACATGATCCTAGCAACATGATCCTAGCAACATGATCCCAGCAACATGATCCCAGCAACATGATCCTAGCAACATGATCCCAGGAACATGATCCCAGCAACATGATCCCAGCAACATGATCCCAGCAACATGATCCTAGCAACATGATCCCAGCAACATGATCCTAGCAACATGATCCTAGCAACATGATCCCAGCAACATGATCCTAGCAACATGATCCCAGCAACATGATCCTCGCAACAACATGATCCCAGCAACATGATCCTAGCAACAACGTGATCCCAGCAACATCCTAGCAACATGATCCTAGCAACATGATCCTAGCAACATGATCCTAGCAACATGATCCTAGCAACATGATCCCAGCAACATGATCCCAGCAACATGATCCTAGCAACATGATCCTAGCAACATGATCCTAGCAACATGATCCTAGCAACATGATCCCAGCAACATGATCCTAGCAACATGATCCCAGCAACATGATCCCAGCAACATGATCCCAGCAACATGATCCCAGCAACATGATCCCAGCAACATGATCCTAGCAACATGATCCTAGCAACATGATCCTAGCAACATGATCCTAGCAACATGATCCTAGCAACATGATCCCAGCAACATGATCCCAGCAACATGATCCCAGCAACATGATCCTAGCAACATGATCCTAGCAACATGATCCTAGCAACATGATCCTAGCAACATGATCCTAGCAACATGATCCTAGCAACATGATCCTAGCAACATGATCCTAGCAACATGATCCTAGCAACATGATCCTAGCAACATGATCCTAGCAACATGATCCTAGCAACATGATCCTAGCAACATGATCCCAGCAACATGATCCCAGCAACATGATCCTAGCAACATGATCCTAGCAACATGATCCCAGCAACATGATCCCAGCAACATGATCCTAGCAACATGATCCCAGGAACATGATCCCAGCAACATGATCCCAGCAACATGATCCTAGCAACATGATCCTAGCAACATGATCCCAGCAACATGATCCTAGCAACATGATCCTAGCAACATGATCCCAGCAACATGATCCTAGCAACATGATCCTAGCAACATGATCCTAGCAACATGATCCTAGCAACATGATCCTAGCAACATGATCCCAGCAACATGATCCCAGCAACATGATCCTAGCAACATGATCCTAGCAACATGATCCTAGCAACATGATCCTAGCAACATGATCCCAGCAACATGATCCTAGCAACATGATCCCAGCAACATGATCCCAGCAACATGATCCCAGCAACATGATCCCAGCAACATGATCCCAGCAACATGATCCTAGCAACATGATCCTAGCAACATGATCCTAGCAACATGATCCTAGCAACATGATCCTAGCAACATGATCCTAGCAACATGATCCTAGCAACATGATCCCAGCAACATGATCCCAGCAACATGATCCTAGCAACATGATCCTAGCAACATGATCCTAGCAACATGCACTGAACATAGAGTTAACTATCTTAATATAAGTTTTTTTTTCTTTTTGCACTAAGTTTCGCCCTATGTAGAGCTCTATCAAGTCTTTGATAAAGCTCTACATAGAGCGAAAAGTCGCCCCGACAAAAGCTCTGTACCAGGGGGCGAAACAGTGAGATAGGAAGAGGAGAAAGGGGAGAGGAAAAAGGAGGAGGACGATGAAAAAGGAACGAAGGAAATAAAAGATAAGCGAGATAAAGAAGGGAGAAGAGGGAGATACGGGAAAAAAAAGAAGGGAGAGGAGGGAGTTAAGGGAAAAAAGAAGTCAGAGGAGAAAGAATAACAAATACAGGGTCAGGCAAGAAGGAAAGGGAGAAAGGTGAAAGAAGGAATGCATAAGAGGTGATTAGGAAAGAGAGAGAGAGAAAGAGAGAGAGAGAGAGAGAGAGAGAGAGAGAGAGAGAGAGAGAGAGAGAGAGAGAGAGAGAGAGAGAGAGAGAGAGAGAGAGGGGTGAGTCAGAAGGGTGGCAGGGGAAAATAAAGAGGAAGGGAAGTAAAGGAAGGGACTGGATCAAACTAGTGCAGAGAAATAGTTGAAATAGTGAAGGGAAGGGGTACAATCAGTGAAGGGGGAGTTGCAAGCAACCACCCAGAAAACAGACAGGGGGGGGGGTATGTTTTTTCCCCCGAAGACGTCTAGCCGAGCTGGGTAAATTTACACGTCATTGTTGTATCCCCGAGCCAGCGTAGCCAGATACCACTAGCACCACCACTAGCACCACCACCAGCACCACCACTAGCAGCGGCATCACCAGCACCCCCACCAGCACCATGAGCACCCCAACCAGCACCATCGCCACCAGCACCCCCCACCAGCACCACCACTAGCACCACCACTAGCAGCGGCATCACCAACACCCCCACCATGAGCACCCCAACCAGCACAACCCGCAGCATCGCCACCAACACCCCCACCAGCACCCCAACCAGCACCATCGCCACCAGCACCCTCACCAGCACCACCACTAGCACCACCACCAGCACCATGAGCACCCCAATCAGCACAACCAGCACAACCAGCACCAGCCCCGCCAGCACCCTCACCAGCACCCCAACCAGCACCATCGCCACCAGCACCCTCACCATCGCCACCAGCACCCTCACCAGCACCCCCACCAGCACCACCAGCACCCTCACCAGTACCCCCACAAGCACCACCAGCACCCCCACAAGCACCACCGCGTCTTCTACGCCCTGGGTGCAAGAAGGTACATAACAGCACCTTCCCGGTAGGGTCACCTTACCCCTCGAACATATTGGTTGCAACCCCCCCCCCCTGGTCACCCCCTCTTCCTCCCCACCACCCTGTCAATCCGTCACACCACCACCCCTATTCCCCAACCACCATCACCCCTTCACCCCACCACATGTTACAACACAAGGATTCAGTCTCAAAGTCCCTCCCCAGTGACCCTTTATTTGTAAATGCAACTGAAGAAGTACAACGAAAATTGAATAGAGAGTTGAAAGGCCTTCAAGGCATCTATCAACTTTTTCAATTGCGTTTGTAAGAAGAAAATCCCAGTATAGAGAGGAACTTACAAGAGAGCTTATTGTATATACACAGAGAGGTGTATGTCTCTCAGTGTATATACACAGAGGTGTATGTCTCTCTGTGTATATACACAAAGGTGTATGTCTCTCTGTGTATATACACAAAGGTGTATGTCTCTCAGTGTATATACACAGAGGTGTGTGTCTCTCTGTGTATATACACAAAGGTGTATGTCTCTCAGTGTATATACACAGAGAGGTGTATGTCTCTCAGTGTATATACACAAAGGTGTATGTCTCTCAGTGTATATACACAGAGGTGTATGTCTCTCAGTGTATATACACAGAGGTGTATGTCTCTCAGTGTATATACACAGAGGTGTATGTCTCTCAGTGTATATACACAGAGGTGTATGTCTCTCAGTGTATATACACAGAGGTGTATGTCTCTCAGTGTATATACACAGAGGTGTATGTCTCTGTATATACACAGAGGTGTATGTCTCTGTATATACACAGAGGTGTATGTCTCTGTATATACACAGAGGTGTATGTCTCTGTGTATATACACAGAGGTGTATGTCTCTGTGTATATACACAGAGGTGTATGTCTCTGTGTATATACACAGAGGTGTATGTCTCTGTGTATATACACAGAGGTGTATGTCTGTGTATATTCACAGAGGTGTATGTCTGTGTATATTCACAGAGGTGTATGTCTGTGTATATTCACAGAGGTGTATGTCTGTGTATATTCACAGAGGTGTATGTCTGTGTATATTCACAGAGGTGTATGTCTGTGTATATTCACAGAGGTGTATGTCTGTGTATATTCACAGAGGTGTATGTCTGTGTATATTCACAGAGGTGTATGTCTGTGTATATTCACAGAGGTGTATGTCTGTGTATATTCACAGAGGTGTATGTCTGTGTATATTCACAGAGGTGTATGTCTGTGTATATTCACAGAGGTGTATGTCTGTGTATATTCACAGAGGTGTATGTCTGTGTATATTCACAGAGGTGTATGTCTGTGTATATTCACAGAGGTGTATGTCTGTGTATATTCACAGAGGTGTATGTCTGTGTATATTCACAGAGGTGTATGTCTGTGTATATTCACAGAGGTGTATGTCTGTGTATATTCACAGAGGTGTATGTCTGTGTATATTCACAGAGGTGTATGTCTGTGTATATTCACAGAGGTGTATGTCTGTGTATATTCACAGAGGTGTATGTCTGTGTATATTCACAGAGGTGTATGTCTGTGTATATTCACAGAGGTGTATATCTCTGTGTATATACACAGAGAGCTGTATGTTTCTCTGTATATACACAGAGGTGTATATCTCTCAGTGGGTATACAAAGTTTATTCGGATAATTTTTAGGTTAAAGTATTCTTGCCTGGTGGTTTGCCCTGAGATGTAACCTTAATTAATGACTCTTGTGTTGTCCATAGTCCTTCATCCTAACCTGACGTAGCTTAACTTAAAAAACGTAGCCTAGACTAACGTAGCCTGTCCTAGAGTAATTAGGTAAGCAAGGCTACGTAGCAGTAGTTGAGGACGTCCTGGCTACTGCGCTACGGAGTTAACTTCCACATCTCCTTAATTACTTTTAACTGCCCCCTCCCCCACTCATCCCCCTACTTGTTCCAGTCTTCCCCCTCCACCTTTACCCCTACCTCCTCCTCCTTCTCCTCTTCCCTTTCCGTTTTTTTCCACCTACTCCTTTCCCCTCCACACATTAAAACTCTCCATCTTCTCCCCCCCCCCTTTAAATCACCTTAAGAATACATGCAGGATGCTTCTGAGGGTCAACGCTCCCGTGGCACGGTCCTAGACCAGGCCTCCTGGTGGTTCAAGGCCCGATGAACCAGGCTGTTACTGCTGGTAGCACGCAGTTCATCGCACGGACCACAGGACGGCTGGTCAGGAAGTGACTCGAGGACCTTGTTCAGCTATCTCTTAAAGACTTCCAGGGGTATGTTGGTAATCACCCCTTATGCACGGAGGGAGGACGTTGAAGAGTCGGGGACCCCTGACACTGAATGAAATCTCTTTCAGTGTACTCGTCGGGCCCCTGCCTTTTATTGAAGGTCCTTTACACCGTGTGTCAAGTCTCGTGCTACCACACACATGCCGGGGTGAAGTTTGGAATCAGTCCACCCCCCCAGGATTTTCCAGGTGTGAATTATAATGTACCTTTCTCGCCTACGCCCCAAGGAATACAACCGAAGGGATTTCAGACGTTACCAGATGCTTGACTAATTGTATAAGAGCAATGAAAGCTGTCTATACGTTCCCCATCTCAGCAATCTGTGTACCTTGTCTTAAGATATAATAATCTCAGTCATCCTTTACCATTTTTACGTAATTCGACCGTACGTAAAAAAAATCTATGTAACATACGAGTTTAGAAATGCATTCGACACAGAGAAAAAAAAGGGAGTGGGTCGTATAGGTCAGTATTCCAGCTTGGAAAACTGTGTAATACTGGGAGAATTAGTGGCAGGTGATGAGGAAGAAGTGAAGGAAAGAGGATGAGAAGAAGATGATCATCATTCTTCATCACTACAACCATCACCATCACAACCAATCCACCAGTACTACCACAACTACCACCACACTCCGTCACATTAACCACAGGCCAGGCAGAGACAAATCATCCAATCCCGTCAACCTACCGCTAATTAACCTCACCCAAACAAGCAATTAGTGGCCATCACCTATCACCCCCCCACTATTCCTCCCTCCTTGCCTCATTTCTTTCCCCTTCCTGCCCTCCCTACCTTCTTTCCCTCCCTCTCACCCATTCCTCACCCCCACACCCATTCCTCATCCCCACACCCATTCCTCATCCCTACACCCATTCCTCATCCCCACACCCATTCCTCACCCCTTCCCACCTAAGCCTTCATAAGGTCAAGGAACTAGACCTTGATAAGGTCGAGAAACTAGACCTTGATAAGGTCGAGAAGCTAGACCTTGATAAGGTCGAGGAACTAGACCTTGATAAGGTCGAGGAACTAGACCTTGATAAGGTCGAGAAACTAGACCTTGATAAGGTCGAGGAACTAGACCTTGATAAGGTCGAGGAACTAGACCTTGATAAGGTCGAGGAACTAGACCTTGATAAGGTCGAGGAACTAGACCTTGACCGCAGAGTCACTGCTTAACCATCTGACCTGAAGCCATACCACAACCACCACTACTACCACCACCTCTACCACTACTATCACCACCACTACCACCATCACCACCACTAGTACTACCACCACTAGTACTACCACCACTACCACTAGTACCACCACCACTTGCACTAGCACCACCATCACTACTACTATCACCACCACTACCACCATCACCACCACTAGTACTACCACTAGTACTACCACTAGTACTACCACCACTACCACCACCACTTGCACTAGCACCACCACCATCGCTACTACTATCACTACTACTACTACTATCACTATGGAGGAGGAGCTTGGACATGGGTGAAATTCCACAGTCACTTAAAACAACGGATATAGCCCCGCTCCATAAAGGTGGCAGCAAAGCATTAGCTAAGAACTATAGACCAATAGCTCTGACGTCCCACATCATAAAAATCTTTGAAAGAGTGCTAAGAAGCAGGATTGCAAATCACCTGGATTCCCAAAATCTGCACAATCCAGGGCAACATGGGTTCAGGGCAGGTCGCTCCTGCCTCTCACAACTACTGGATCACTATGACATGGCCTTGGATGCACTGGAAGAAAATCAGAATGCAGATGTAATATACACAGACTTTGCAAAAGCATTTGACAAATGCGATCATGGCGTAATAGCCCATAAAATACGTGCTAAAGGAATAACGGAAAGTGGGGAGATGGATCTTCAACTTCCTAACAAATCGAACACAAAGAGTAGTGGTCAACAGAGTTAAATCGGAGGCTGCCATAGTGAAGAGCTCTGTTCCACAAGGCACAGTACTCGCCCCCATCTTATTCCTTATCCTCATATCAGACATAAACAGAGATATACACCACAGCACCGTATCATCCTTTGCGGATGATACTAGGATCTGCATGAGGCTGTCATCTGCTGAGGACGCGGTTAACCTCCAAGAAGATATAAACAAAGTTTTCCAGTGGGCAACGGTAAACAATATGATGTTCAATGAGGACAAATTCCAACTACTCCGTTATGGAAAACTGGAGGAGATAATAACTAGAACAGAGTATACTACTGACTCCGGCCATACAATAGAGCGGAAAAATAATGTAAGGGACCTGGGAGTAGTAATGTCTGAGGATCTCACTTTCAAGGATCACAACAGTGTCACGATCGCACGTGCAAAGAAAATGATAGGATGGATAATGAGAACTTTCAAAACGAGAGATGCCAAGCCCATGATGATCCTTTTCAAATCACTTGTTCTCTCTAGGCTGGAATACTGCTGTACATTAACATCTCCATACAAAGCAGGTGAAATCGCAGATCTAGAGAGTGTACAGAGATCCTTTACTGCACGTATAAGTTCTGTCAAGCACCTTAACTACTGGGAACGCTTGAAAGCACTTGACTTGTACTCGTTGGAACGCAGGAGGGAGAGATATATCATAATCTACACTTGGAAAATCTTGGAAGGAATGGTCCCAAATCTGCACACAGAAATCACTCCCTACGAAAGTAAAAGACTGGGCAGGCGATGCAAAATGCCGCCAATAAAAAGTAGGGGCGCCATTGGTACACTAAGAGAAAACACCATAAGTGTCCGGGGCCCAAAACTGTTCAACAGCCTCCCATCAAGCATTAGGGGAATTGCCAATAAACCCCTGGCTGCCTTCAAGAGAGAGCTGGACAGATACCTAAAGTCAGTGCCGGATCAGCCGGGCTGTGGCTCGTACGTCGGACTGCGTGCGGCCAGCAGTAACAGCCTAGTTGATCAGGCCCTGATCCATCGGGAGGCCTGGTCGTGGACCGGGCCGCGGGGGCGTTGATCCCCGGAATAACCTCCAGGTAACCTCCAGGTAATCACCTATCTGCAACAACAGCAACAACAACTGCCACAAGGAGAGCAGGCTGATATATGTAGAGATAACTGATAGAGGAGGAGGAAGAGGAGAAAGAATAGGAGGAGAGATAAATTGAAAAAAATAAACATTAGAAAAGTGAACAAGGTAAGAAAATTGTGATAAACGACCATCATCATCATCTTCATATCTACAAGTATGTGGTTCAACTTATAAAGACCATAGCTGACATCAATGACATTCTACTATATAGAAAGTCCCTTGTTATGCTGAGCATTTCCCGCAAGTTGGGTTAATTTTCCCCCAGGATGCGGCCCATACCAGGTGACTAGCACCCAGGTACCTACTGAACGGTAACAGCAGGCGTCTTAAGGAAACACACCCCGAATCTTTCCACCCGTACCGGAGATCGAACCACGGATCTCAGTGTGAGAGCTGAGTGAGCTACCAACCCAGATACGATCAACCTCCACTCACACGTGTCCTCCGTATGTAAATATGGCACTCTTCAGTCTACGTGGCACTCTTAAATCTACGCGTTAGTGTTACAAAAAACGCGATTCTAAAAGCTTAGAGATCTCCAGTGAATACTAGAAAGGACTGCCCTTCTAGCATCCAGCCTGTTACTGGGTTTTCGTAACAATTAGTCAGTATCCTTGTCCAATTATCCATTAGAATTCAGTATGATTCAACAGTGCTTTAGGATAACAACTGGTAGGTTACTAACTAGAGAAAATAAAATTTAATAAATTTATTAAGTCTAGAGGTATATTATCAAATTAAATTAAATTAAATTAATCACAGTAATCAAAATAATATCACTTCTCTCGTTTACAATATTATTGTGCTGAAAGCACATATCACATTTATAATTCTTAAGTACCGTCTGGTACATTAACATTTAATAAGATATTACAAATATGTACAAGTAAGTTTGTAAGTACATGTGTAAGTGCTCTAAGTAGTTCGCTATGTCTCACGACTCTACTAGACTTAAACAAGTGACTGACAAAGTCCTCAAATAAACTAACTTCTTGACCAACTGGCTATCAGAACAGTCTGCTTGAACAAAAAAGAATGCTAAGCCCAATAGCAATACAACAAGCAACTGCGACACAATCAGGAACAAGGAGATAATATAACGACACTAAATAGGGACCATCTGCAGATCCTCCACAAAAGTCACCTAACTCCCATACTACTGAATCTAAGTTCAGCATAAGAAAATCCCCGACTGTGATAATACACAGATACCAGTACAAGTTAGGTGAGAAGCTACAGCTCAGGACCTGAGTTGTTTAGAGTGTCTATGCGACACACAACCTCAGTACAACGTCGAAAATCACTAAGTCTATACAATGTTCTGTGAACAGAGTTCTACAGAACTAACAAGAATAATGAGACAGACAATCTGTCCAACCACCAAGAGTGTCTAGACCAGACTGAATACTTCAGGCGAGGTGAGAACACCCCCCCCCCTATCACGTGATAGCTCCGTGGACAGCTGCAGCTCAACAACAGAAGCCGGCAGTCTAACGAGCAAAGAGCGATAATTACAGTAGTTAGACAATCAAGACTTGAACTGAGCACATATGTTACATCCTACCTAACAACATAAGTCAAGTCAAATAATAATATAAAGTCATATATTTACGATTTACCTATTATCGCAAATATAAGCAATATAAAATTATATGAAAAGGTAATATACGTGTAATATACATAATATACATTGCAACCCATTCAGGGGTTGCAACAGTTAGCTACACCATCCTACGAGGACCTCTAGCGACCTTCGTAGCATCACGATCACCGCTCCAACTATCGTCCTGATACATACTCCCACGATATCTCTACTGAGGTGCACTTGTTTACCCTCCACTTGATCAACCCCTACGATACCCGCACTGCCCAGAGACCACAAAACCCACAACACAGCGACTGGAACGATACATAGACAGCCCTCACGTACCTAACTGCTCAGACCCTGATCCACCGCGAGTCCTGGACGTGGCCCAGGCCGCGGGCTGGGGGCCTTCACCCCCGAAACACCTTTCAGGTAGACAGGAGAATGATGATTACGACGACGTTTCGGTCCGGCTAAGACCATTAACTAGTCACACTAACACGAAGAGTCATAATGTGCATCTTTACTAATTACTTCTGGTTAGTCCTTTATTGTTAGTTATTTTTTACCCTTTTTCCTCTTTCACTTTACGTTTAAGGGATAAAGATCTCCTTAAAATTATCCTTTATTCATTTAGCCCTTTTTTTCTCTATTTTTATTTCAAGTTTACGATTATTTTCCATAGGTTACCTGGAGGTTATTCCTGGGATCAACGCCCCCGCGGCCCGGTCCATGACCAGGCCTCCCGATGGATCAGGGCCTGATCAACTAGGCTGTTACTGCTGGTCGCACGCAGTCCGACGTACGAGCCACAGCCCGGCTGATCCGGCACTGACTTTAGGTATCTGTCCAGCTCTCTCTTGAAGGCAGCCAGGGGTTTATTGGCAATTCCCCTAATGCTTGATGGGAGGCTGTTGAACAGTCTTGGGCCCCGGACACTTATGGTGTTTTCCCTTAGTGTACCAATGGCGCCCCTACCTTTTATTGGGGGCATTTTGCATCGCCTGCCCAGGTTAAGTCAGTAATAATATAATAATAATACTAATAATTAATATCAAAATAAAAAAATCTAATTGAAGATAGATATATAGATAGATAGAAAGAAATACGAATATAAAAAAACCTGCAGAGGAATTGAGAAAATTAGACAGCTTGGAAGATAAATAAAGAAATAAAGAATAACTGGAAAGTAGGTGCTGGAAATAAAGTATAACTGGAAAGTAGGTGCTGGAAATAAAGTATAACTGGAAAGTAGGTGCTGGAAATAAAGTATAACTGGAAAGTAGGTGCTGGAAATAAAGTATAACTGGAAAGTAGGTGCTGGAAATAAAGTATAACTGGAAAGTAGGTGCTGGAAATAAAGTATAACTGGATAGTAGGTGCTGGAAATAAAGTATAACTGGAAAGTAGGTGCTGGAAATAAAGTATAACTGGAAAGTAGGTGCTGGAAATAAAGTATAACTGGAAAGTAGGTGCTGGAAATAAAGTATAACTGGAAAGTAGGTGCTGGAAATAAAGTATAACTGGAAAGTAGGTGCTGGAAATAAAGTATAACTGGAAAGTAGGTGCTGGAAATAAAGTATAACTGGAAAGTAGGTGCTGGAAATAAAGTATAACTGGAAAGTAGGTGCTGGAAATAAAGTATAACTGGATAGTAGGTGCTGGAAATAAAGTATAACTGGAAAGTAGGTGCTGGAAATAAAGTATAACTGGAAAGTAGGTGCTGGAAATAAAGTATAACTGGAAAGTAGGTGCTGGAAATAAAGTATAACTGGAAAGTAGGTGCTGGAAATAAAGTATAACTGGAAAGTAGGTGCTGGAAATAAAGTATAACTGGAAAGTAGGTGCTGGAAATAAAGTATAACTGGAAAGTAGGTGCTGGAAATAAAGTATAACTGGATAGTAGGTGCTGGAAATAAAGTATAACTGGATAGTAGGTGCTGGAAATAAAGTATAACTGGAAAGTAGGTGCTGGAAATAAAGTATAACTGGAAAGTAGGTGCTGGAAATAAAGTATAACTGGATAGTAGGTGCTGGAAATAAAGTATAACTGGAAAGTAGGTGCTGGAAATAAAGTATAACTGGAAAGTAGGTGCTGGAAATAAAGTATAACTGGAAAGTAGGTGCTGGAAATAAAGTGTTCCTGAGTAACATTAAGAAGTAAACACGCTACTGTAAGTGGAGGTAATAGCGATGTTTTGTGGCTGGAAAGGTATGATAAATAACAGGAGGAAGGTAGGAGGTTAATTAATGAAAGTGGGAGGGAGAGAAGGATGTGAGGGTCAGTGGGAGGGAGAGAAGGATGTGAGGGTCAGTGGGAGGGAGAGAAGGATGTGAGGGTCAGTGGGACGGAGAGGGGGATACCTGGAGGTTACCTGGAGGTTATTCCGGGGATCAACGCCCCCGCGGCCCGGTCCATGACCAGGCCTCCCGATGGATCAGGGCCTGATCAACTAGGATGTTACTGCTGGCCGCACGCAGTCCAACGTACGAGCCACAGCCCGGCTGATCCGGCACTGACTTTAGGTATCTGTCCAGCTCTCTCTTGAAGGCAGCCAGGGGTTTATTGGCAATTCCCCTAATGCTTGATGGGAGGCTGTTGAACAGTTTTGGGCCCCGGACACTTATGGTGTTTTCTCTTAGTGTACCAATGGCGCCCCTACTTTTTATTGGGGGCATTTTGCATCGCCTGCCCAGTCTTTTACTTTCGTAGGGAGTGATTTCTGTGTGCAGATTTGGGACCATTCCAAGATTTTCCAAGTGTAGATTATGATATATCTCTCCCTCCTGCGTTCCAACGAGTACAAGTCAAGTGCTTCCAAGCGTTCCCAGTAGTTAAGGTGCTTGACAGAACTTATACGTGCAGTAAAGGATCTCTGTACACTCTCTAGATCTGCGATTTCACCTGCTTTGAATGGAGATGTTAATGTACAGCAGTATTCCAGCCTAGAGAGAACAAGTGATTTGAAAAGGATCATCATGGGCTTGGCATCTCTCGTTTTGAAAGTTCTCATTATCCATCCTATCATTTTCTTTGCACGTGCGATCGTGGCACTGTTGTGATCCTTGAAAGTGAGATCCTCAGACATTACTACTCCCAGGTCCCTTACATTATTTTTCCGCTCTATTGTATGGCCGGAGTCAGTAGTATACTCTGTTCTAATTATCTCCTCCAGTTTTCCATAACGGAGTAGTTGGAATTTGTCCTCATTGAACATCATATTGTTTACCGTTGCCCACTGGAAAACTTTGTTTATATCTTCTTGGAGGTTAACCGCGTCCTCAGCAGATGACAGCCTCATGCAGAGGGGGAAGAGAAGACTAAAGAATGCTTCAGAGAAGCACAACAGGTGGGTCCTGGGTGGCCCCTAAGTGGGTCCCTAAGTGAGTGCTCCCTAAATGGGTCCCAAACTAACCCTTCCCAAACACAACCCACCTCCGACAACCAACCTCCACACCCCCAACACCTCAACACACACACACACACACACACACACACACACACACACACACACACACACACACACACACACACACACACACACACACACACACACACACCCAAAACGCATCAACTCCCATCAACCACGAACGAAACATAGCAAACACCGTCAACGAGGAGATAAATAATGGACAGCAGGTGTTTGCAGTGGGAGGGAGGTGTTGCTGGTCTAGACTGGAGTGGGTGGTGGAGTAGGGAGGGGTGTTGTTGGTGTAGGCTGGGGTGGTGGGGGTGTTGAAGGGGGGGGTAAGCACAGTTCCCACAGGTATTTGACAACATCTGCGCCTGTGGCGAGTCAGGCTTCTGTGTGGTAACCATCCTTTACCAGCCGGGTATCGCTGGAGGGTATCGGGTATCGCCTCGCAGGGTATGACAACTTTGCCCTGGGTATCAGGGTGTCTGCGAGACCTCAGGGCAGTTAAGGGAGGCTTGGAAAAGGGTGGTTTCCTCAGGGCAATTAGGATTAGTTAAGATCTTAGCGGTAAAGAAATCGACCCTACGAACATTGTACCGCCTCCAGAGGCAGCACAATGTACACATCACCTTACCACTGCACCACTGATCCAACAAGAATCACGCATGCAGCTGAGTTACACGTTTTTCTCGTGATCCGAGGACACCCGTGGCAGTGGTATCTCGAGGATTAATTTCATCCTCCTCCTGTTTCAATACCCGCATTAACCAGTGATTTACAGTCACTTGTTTCTTGATTTCATTGCAATATAGACTGCTTGTTGAGGTGGGTATTCAAACAGGAGGCTGAAATTGATCCTCGAAATACCACTGCCACGATCACGAGAAAAACATGTAGCTCAACTGCATGCATGATTCTTGTAGGATCAGTGGTGCAGTGGTAAGGTGATGCGTACATTGTGCTGCCACTGGAGGCGGTACAAGGTTCGTAGGGTCGAGTCCTGTCCTGCCGCAGTTTGGTAATATATATATATATATATGTGTATGTATGTCATAGTTCCTTGACAATGTGAGAAGTCACGAAAGCGATTGGAATTTTACTATTCTTTCACAGTGGTTGTTTTGCATATTGTGATATCACCTGTTTACTGTGATCTTATTGCAGATATATATATATATATATATATATATATATATATATATATATATATATATATATATATATATATATATATATATATATATATATATATATATATATATATATATATATATATATATATATTATAATTATTGTAACCACGAACGAGTGGTATTGATCAACAACACTGCGCTAGCCAAGGATTCGAACCCATGTTGCACTGGCCTGCCTCATGGTGGGCGAGAACCACATGACGCTTTAAACCAGGGTTGGGTGGTCCTGTGGTTTAAAGCGTCATGTGGTTCTCGCTTACCATGAAGCAGGCCAGTACAACATGGGTTCGAATCCTTGGCTAGCGCATTGTTATTGATTATATATATAGATATATATATATATATATATATATATATATATATATATATATATATATATATATATATAATGTAGGTAAAATTAGTCAATTAGCAAGAACTCATTTAAAGTTGTCCTTTCTTAAATTCTCTCTACGTTGAGAGACTTTTTTCATTTATGTTAATGTAAAAATTAATAATTTTGTACCAAAAGAACCTTAGAAAACTTACCTAACCTTATTATAACAAGCCCAATTTAATTTAACCTAATCCAACTGAATATATTTTAGATAAATTCTCGATAACTACGTAACAAAATTCCACTGTTGTGGTGTTCCTGGGAAATTATCATCATTTCCCAATTCTTTATAACTAAATAAATTTAGAAAAAGCAATTTTGATGGCAGAACTTTGATTTTGTGGTGAGGAAACTTATGGAAAACTTAGAAGAAAGACTGATGTAAATATATTATGTTGTAGGGTTTTGTTTGGTAAATATACAAACGGAGTCAGAAAGCAGCAATCAACTCTGGCTGCCTGAGAAGACACATCAGAAGTGAAATGTTATTAAGAGGTTGTAATTATTCTCCACATACATTCTGCTATATTTGTGGTCAATTTATTAAGACAAGAGCAAAGAAGTTCTCTGTAACATTATCTTATGAAGTATATTTTATGTCAGTTGTGGACCAAGACAAGACCTGGGCGCCTCATGTTGCTTCTTAACATTGTAAGTAAACTGGAAACAGACACATATGCAGTTTAATGTAATCCTTTATTGACAACGTTTCGCCCACACAGTGGGCTTTTTTCAAGTTATACACAGATCTACCTGGGGTGGAAGGTACGGGAGTATTTATAGTCAGGTTCAGAATGTTGAGGTCAGGTGGAGAATGCTGCATCTGATGATCTACCGGGTGGGGTTATAGAGTCTTGGGTAGCTTGGCAGGGGTATTGGACGTTTTGGTATTTTATACCATTTATTTTCATTGTAAGTAAACACTGGACGGTAAGAAAGTTATTATTTATATGATGGATAAAATCTTGAATAAGAATATCTTATAAATGAAATATAACAGACTAATTCTTTTGTTTATTTACAGGATGATATAGAGGAAAGAAGAGCCATAAAGTTTGTTGTGAACCCGCTGATCACTGAGCCAGCTGCTGCTTCTGTCTGGTGGTGGATCCTTCCATCAACCAGCTGCTGCTTCTGTCTGGTGTTGGATCCTTCCATCAGCCAGCTGCTGCTTCTGTCTGGTGGTGGATCCATCAACCAGCTGCTGCTTCTGTCTGGTGGATCCTTCCATCAACCAGCTGCTGCTTCTGTCTGGTGGTGGATCCTTCCATCAGCCAGCTGCTGCTTCTGTCTGGTGGTGGATCCTTCCATCAACCAGCTGCTGCTTCTGTCTGGTGGTGGATCCTTCCATCAGCCAGCTGCTGCTTCTGTCTGGTGGTGGATCCTTCCATCAGCCAGCTGCTGCTTCTGTCTGGTGGTGGATCCTTCCATCAACCAGCTGCTGCTTCTGTCTGGTGGTGGATCCTTCCATCAGCCAGCTGCTGCTTCTGTCTGGTGGTGGATCCTTCCATCAACCAGCTGCTGCTTCTGTCTGGTGGTGGATCCTTCCATCAACCAGCTGCTGCTTCTGTCTGGTGGTGGATCCTTCCATCAACCAGCTGCTGCTTCTGTCTGGTGGTGGATACTTCCATCAACCAACTGCTGCTTCTGTCTGGTGGTGGATACTTCCATCAACCAACTGCTGCTTCTGTCTGGTGGTGGATCCTTCCATCAACCAACTGCTATTTCTGTCTGGTGGTGGATCCTTCCATCAGCCAGCTGCTGCTTCTGTCTGGTGGTGGATCCTTCCATCAACCAGCTGCTGCTTCTGTCTGGTGGTGGATCCTTCCATCAACCAGCTGCTACTTCTGTCTGGTGGTGGATCCTTCCATCAGCCAGCTGCTGCTTCTGTCTGGTGGTGGATCCTTCCATCAGCCAGCTGCTGCTTCTGTCTGGTGGTGGATCCTTCCATCAACCAGCTGCTGCTTCTGTCTGGTGGTGGATACTTCCATCAACCAACTGCTGCTTCTGTCTGGTGGTGGATACTTCCATCAACCAACTGCTGCTTCTGTCTGGTGGTGGATCCTTCCATCAACCAACTGCTATTTCTGTCTGGTGGTGGATCCTTCCATCAGCCAGCTGCTGCTTCTGTCTGGTGGTGGATCCTTCCATCAACCAGCTGCTGCTTCTGTCTGGTGGTGGATCCTTCCATCAACCAGCTGCTACTTCTGTCTGGTGGTGGATCCTTCCATCAGCCAGCTGCTGCTTCTGTCTGGTGGTGGATCCTTCCATCAGCCAGCTGCTGCTTCTGTCTGGTGGTGGATCCTTCCATCAACCAGCTGCTGCTTCTGTCTGGTGGTGGATCCTTCCATCAACCAACTGCTACTGTCTTGTGGATCCTTCCAAACACCGAACTGCGACAATCCACCTGTTATTTATCCAGACCTTCCGTCTTCTACTGCACCAGTACCACACAGTGCTGATCTTCCTGTACCTACACTTCCAGAAAGAAGTTAACCATCAGAAGAAGAAAGTAGCAAATCAGACAATGTAGATCACAGTGAACAAGATTATGATCTCTCAGATGCAGCTGTTGGGAGTAATATTTACTACCCAAACCAAACACACCTCATCAGAGATCTTGGTTTGACAAGGTCAAATGCTGGACTTTTGATTTCAAGGCTCAAGGAATGAGACTTGGTGGATGAAAGTGTGCAAGTGACAAGACATAGGAAAATATTACCAACATTTCTCAAGCTTCTTCACTGATGAAGCCAGGTTGTGCTACTGTAATGATGCATCAGGTCTATTTGATGCAATTGGAACTGCAAGCAATCCAGATGACTGGAGATTCTTCATTGACAGCTCCTCCAGCAGCCTAAAAGCTGTACTTCTGCGTAATGGGAACAAGTACCATCTGTTTCCTTGGCTCATTCAGTGCATCTTAAGGAGGACTACAACAGTGTCAAACTTCTACTGGAAGCTTCCAACTATGATAATATGGCAGACAGGTTATTGGAGACTTCAAAATGGTGGCATTTTTGATGTGACTCCAAGGAGGTTTTACCAAGTTTCACTGTTATCTCTGTCACTGGGATAATAGAGACAGAGCAGCACATTACCAGAGGAAGCTCTGGCCTCAAACACTGGGTTCTCAGTAAGAAGAAATATCAAACATAAACCAATGGCGGATCTTCACAAAGTTCTGTTCCCTCCATTACACATCAAACTAGGACTAATGAAACTGTTACAGTTCTTGACGAAGAGTCTTCAACCTTCAAGTATCTTCAAGATTTCTTACCCAAGCTATCAGAGACAAAAATGAAGGCTGGCATCTTCACTGGACCACAAGTCAGGAAAATCATGGAGTTTTCAGAATTACCCAAGAAGCTCCAAGAGAAGCAAAAGGAAGACTGGGAGAGTTTTGTTGGTGTAGCACAGGTCTTTCTGGGCATCAACAAGGCTGACAATTATGTGGAGCTTGTCGAGACCTTAGTAAAAAGTTATGGTCAGATGGGCTGTAGGATGTTCCTTAATATCCCTTCATGTTCCTTGATGCTCATCTTGACAGTATCAAGGACAATATAGCATAATACTCGGAGCATCAAGGGCAGCGCTTCCACCAAGATATAATGAACTTTGAGCACAGATATCAGACATCTTATAATGAAAACAAGATGGCAGACAACATTTGGGGGCTTAAACCCGAAAATAATTTGTTGGATGATCGTAAATCTAGAAAAAAAACTGCCAATTTTTAACTTTGTAAATATGTTTCAGAAAGTTTAAAATAAAATTTGTGTAAATTATATGTAAATTATAATTATGTTTTTGTTTTACATCCAAAATTAGCAAAAAATATTGAAATTTAGCCATTTTTTTTAAAAAATCCATCGTGTAAGCCACAAAAAAAAGTTTAACAGGAATAATAGACATTTTCTATTTTTTAAATAAAAGGAGCTGGAAAATAACAGTGATAATTTAATAATAAACAAACAATGAAATATATTTTTTTCATGTTCAGAACAATTTTTGCAAAAATATTGCATACACAAATTTTCACTTGCCTTATTCGGCAAGAAGAGCGTTGCTATTTAAGCCAAAAAATAGCAAGTTTTACCTATTCTGTACGACATTATATATATATATATTATATATATATATATTATATATATATATATATATATATATATATATATATATATATATATATATATATATAATAGAATGAGGGGCAGGTGTTCTCTCTCTCTCTCTCTCTCTCTCTCTCTCTCTCTCTCTCTCTCTCTCTCTCTCTCTCTCTCTCTCTCTCTCTCTCTCTTTGGTTAAAAAAAATCATTCAGCTGTGAAATTATAATCCCCAAAAAATACTCCCACCATGAACGAATCATTTCGCAAACCATCGTTCAGGTAACACTCTCGTTGCCAATCAGAATTACACAAATGCTACTGATTTCCCCCCCCAACATTTTAGCTTTTCTCCTTCCAACAGCTGTGTGGGAACAGTTCCATTACGGGATGTTTCATATTGATAGACCCGATCTGAGGTTCAATTCTATTTGAAATCGGGTCGTTTATTTTGAAACAACGTGTTATAGGGTATCGAAGGGTGAGCGAAAATATCAGATTTGAACGAATTGTTTTGAACCCTTAAATAGGTAAGGCCGTAAAATTGACAATTTTTCACTTTTTTTTTATATTTTTAATGGTAGATTTTTATTTTTCGTTTATTTATAGGTTAAGTTTGTTAGGTTTAAGACCTACAGACCACAGGAAGGTCACTAGTAAGACCTACAGACCACAGGAAGGTCACTAGTAAGACCTACAGACCACAGGAAGGTCACTAGTAAGACCTACAGACCACAGGAAGGTCACTAGTAAGACCTACAGACCACAGGAAGGTCACTAGTAAGACCTACAGACCACAGGAAGGTCACTAGTAAGACCTACAGATCACAGGAAGGTCACTAGTAAGACCTACAGACCACAGGAAGGTCACTAGTAAGACCTACAGACCACAGGAAGGTCACTAGTAAGACCTACAGACCACAGGAAGGTCACTAGTAAGACCTACAGACCACAGGAAGGTCACTAGTAAGACCTACAGACCACAGGAAGGTCACTAGTAAGACCTACAGACCACAGGAAGGTCACTAGTAAGACCTACAGACCACAGGAAGGTCACTAGTAAGACCTACAGACCACAGGAAGGTCACTAGTAAGACCTACAGACCACAGGAAGGTCACTAGTAAGACCTACAGACCACAGGAAGGTCACTAGTAAGACCTACAGACCACAGGAAGGTCACTAGTAAGACCTACAGACCACAGGAAGGTCACTAGTAAGACCTACAGACCACAGGAAGGTCACTAGTAAGACCTACAGACCACAGGAAGGTCACTAGTAAGACCTACAGACCACAGGAAGGTCACTAGTAAGACCTACAGACCACAGGAAGGTCACTAGTAAGACCTACAGACCACAGGAAGGTCACTAGTAAGACCTACAGACCACAGGAAGGTCACTAGTAAGACCTACAGACCACAGGAAGGTCACTAGTAAGACCTACAGACCACAGGAAGGTCACTAGTAAGACCTACAGACCACAAGAAGGTCACTAGTAAGACCTACAGACCACAGGAAGGTCACTAGTAAGACCTACAGACCACAGGAAGGTCACTAGTAAGACCTACAGACCACAGGAAGGTCACTAGTAAGACCTACAGACCACAGGAAGGTCACTAGTAAGACCTACAGACCACAGGAAGGTCACTAGTAAGACCTACAGACCACAGGAAGGTCACTAGTAAGACCTACAGACCACAGGAAGGTCACTAGTAAGACCTACAGACCACAGGAAGGTCACTAGTAAGACCTACAGACCACAGGAAGGTCACTAGTAAGACCTACAGACCACAGGAAGGTCACTAGTAAGACCTACAGACCACAAGAAGGTCACTAGTAAGACCTACAGACCACAGGACGGTCACTAGTAAGACCTACAGACCACAGGAAGGTCACTAGTAAGACCTACAGACCACAGGAAGGTCACTAGTAAGACCTACAGACCACAGGAAGGTCACTAGTAAGACCTACAGACCACAGGAAGGTCACTAGTAAGACCTACAGACCACAGGAAGGTCACTAGTAAGACCTACAGACCACAGGAAGGTCACTAGGACTAAGACCTATAGGCCAAATGAGTCGTTAAGGTCGAAATTCACCTAAATATCATGAGAACTTCAGTCCTTATATCCTGACCCAGATGTTAACTGAATATATATACCCCGAGGTATATACCTGCTGAGAGAGATACACCTGTGTATATATATTTTGAGATATATACTTTGAGAGACATACAACTGTGTATATACTTTACTGAGAGACGTACATGTGTGTATATACTCTACTGAGAGACGTACATGTGTGTATATACTCTACTGTAAGACAAACATCTGTGTATATACCTTACGGAGAGATACTGTTTAATGCTCGTGGGTGTCTCAACTCAGTCGGTCTCCCTGTCTCTCCCTCCCTCCCTCCCTCTCTCCTTCCCCTTTCCTCTCTCCCTCCTCTCCCCTTCTTCTCTTCCTTCCTTCCTCCCTCCCTCTTCCAATCACGCCTTTATTCTGTTTTCAATCTCCTATTCTCCCCTCTCCCTTTCTTTTTTGTTCACCCTCCCGTTTTCACGCTTCGTCCACGCGATGTGTTCCTCTGTGTTCACTGTTTACACTATACCTGTTGTTCACTGTTCAATGTTTATGCTATACCTGTTCATTGTTCACTGTTTACACTAAACCTGTTAATTGTTCACTGTTTACACTATACATCCTCTTCACTGTTTGCACTACGTCTCTCACTGTTCACTGTTTGCACTACGTCTCTCGCTGTTCACTGTTTGCACTACGTCTCTCACTGTTCACTGTTTGCACTACGTCTCTCACTGTTCACTGTTAGCACTACGTCTCACTGTTCACACTACGTCTCTCACTGTTCACTGTTAGCACTACGTCTCACTGTTCACACTACGTCTCTCACTGTTCACTGTTAGCACTGTCTCACTGTTCCATTACGTCTCTCACTGTTCACTGTTTGCACTACGTCTCTCACTGTTCACTGTTAGCACTGTCTCACTGTTCCATTACGTCTCTCACTGTTCACTGTTAGCACTGTCTCACTGTTCCATTACGTCTCTCACTGTTCACTGTTTGCACTACGTCTCTCACTATTCACTGTTAGCACTGTCTCTCACTGTTCACTGTTTATTCGATACCTGTTGTCACTCCTTATTTATATATCTTATCTATCTCTGCTTGGGCGCACACACGTGCACACATGTGCACGTCTCTCAAGACACGAATATTCGTCCTTCTTTACGTCATAGCTTTCTCCATATTACATTCTTTCCCCTCTTTCTCCCTTTCCCTTTCCTTCCTTCCTATATCCCACATTTCCTTCAGGCCTTCTTAACCCTTCCTTCTTCCTTCCATTCATACGTATCTCCCTACATCCTTAAATTCATACGTACTCTCCCAGGAGCTGTAGCACAACTCTCTCTCTCTCCCTCCTCCTTTCCCATTTATCCCGTAATTAAATTCTCTTTTCCTCTCTTTTTATCGCCTCTCTCTCTCCCAGTTCCCGTTTTCCTCCTCTTGCATTCCTCGTTATTCCATTATCAATTCCTTCTTTCGTCGCTCAGTTATCGAGGTTTTGACTCTGTCTCCCCTCTTTGTACGTTCCCCTCTTCTACGAGGGTTCACCTGGTGTCGAGTCACTGTGTGATACCTGGTATCATCTCACATTGTCGAGTCACTGTGGTACCGGGTATCATCTCACCTGGTGTTCACTGTGATACCGGGTATCATCTCACCTGGTGTCAAGTCACTGTGTGATACCGGGTATCTCACCTGGTGTTTGTGTGATACCTGGTATCTCACCTGGTGTCGAGTCATTGTATAATACCTGGTATCATCTCACATGGTATCGAGTCACTGTGTGATACCGGGTATCATTTCACCTGGTGTCGAGTCACTGTGTGATACCGGGTATCTCACCTGGTGCTCAGTGTGGCATACATGGTATCATCTCACCTGGTGTCGAGTCACTGTGTAATACCTGGTATCATCTCACATGGTGTCGAGTCATTGTGTGATACGTGGTACCATCTCACCTGGTGTCGAATCTGTATAGTTGTGGTTGAGATGGGGTGAGGTATTTGGTGGGTTAGAGTGGTTGGGATGGGTGGCTTTGTGTAGTCTGGGTTAGGTTATATTGGGTGGCTTGTGTGGTGGGTTGATCATTGCTTGTGTCTGCTTAACATGCCTACTGCACTGCTTACCTCCCTGTGTCTCACTGCTTGCCTCCCTGTGTCTCACTGCTTGCCTCCCTGTGTCTCACTGCTTACCTCCCTGTGTCTCACTGCTTGCCTCCCTGTGTCTCACTGCTTGCCTCCCTGTGTCTCACTGCTTACCTCCCTGTGTCTCACTGCTTGCCTCCCTGTGTCTCACTGCTTACCTCCCTGTGTCTCACGGCTTACCTCCCTGTCTCACTGCTTACCTCCCTGTCTCACTGCTTACCTCCCTGTCTCACTGCTTACCTCCCTGTCTGTCTCACTGCTTACCTCCCTGTCTGTCTCACTGCTTACCTCCCTGTCTGTCTCACTGCTTACCTCCCTGTCTGTCTCACTGCTTACCTCCCTGTCTGTCTCACTGCTTACCTCCCTGTCTGTCTCACTGCTTACCTCCCTGTCTGTCTCACTGCTTACCTCCCTGTCTGTCTCACTGCTTACCTCCCTGTCTGTCTCACTGCTTACCTCCCTGTCTGTCTCACTGCTTACCTCCCTGTCTGTCTCACTGCTTACCTCCCTGTCTCACTGCTTACCTCCCTGTCTGTCTCACTGCTTTCCTCCCTGCCTGTCTCACTGCTTACCTCCCTGCCTGTCTCACTGCTTACCTCCCTGCCTGTCTCACTGCTTACTTCCCTGTATGTTTCCCTGCTTGCCTCCCTGTCTGTCTCCCTGCTTGCCTCCCTATCTGTCTCCCTGCTTGCCTCCCTATCTGTCTCCCTGCTTGCCTCCCTATCTGTCTCCCTGCTTACCTCCCTGTCTCCCTGCTTGTCTCCCTATCTGTCTCCCTGCCTATCTCCCTGCCTGCCTCCCTGCTAGCCTGTAAGTCCTCCAGCCTGCCTGCCTCTGCCTGTGTGTGTGTGTGTGTGTGTGTGTGTGTGTGTGTGTGTGTGTGTGTCTGTCTGTCTGTCTGTCTGTGTCTGTCTGTGTCTGTCTGTGTCTGTCTGTCTGTCTGTCTGTCTGTCTGTCTGTCTCTCTCTCTCTCTCTCTCTCTCTCTCTCTCTCTCTCTAAGACGAGACTTAGGAAGACGAAGATAGAGGGGAAGAAGCAAGATGATGGTCATTGATGTGGAACGGTGAGGGAACAGGGAGAAGTAAAACCGGGAGTAACGGGAGTGTACAGAGGGAGACGACAATAAAGAGAAGAACGTAAGGGGAATAAATGAAAGAGGGGAAGGCAAGAGAAAGGGAAAAATATTTGGTGAAGAGGGAGAATAGGCAACGGGGTCGTGTTAGGAGGTAGATGAGAAGAAAAGGGGAATGAGAGAGAGAGAGAGAGAGAGAAAAGGGGAGGATGGAAAACATAGAAAGAGTAGGTAATGAAGGAGAGAAGGAAGGAGAAGAGGGAGGGAGTGGGAGAGTGAGGGAGGTAATTTGAGGGGAAAGAGGAGGGGAGTGAAAGAATGAAAGAGAAAACGGAGAAGACAATAATAAAAGAAGAATAAGAGAAAACGAAGGGAGAGAGAAAACGAAGATGAGAGAAATTACGAATGAGGGAAGAGGAGGAATGCTAGAAGAAAGTGGCTCCTCTTCCTTCTACTCTTACTTATACTCTTCCTCCTATTCTTCCTCTTCCTTTTCCTCCTCTTCCTCTATCATCCTGTTGGTTTTCTGAACTATTTATCCACACTCTAGGTACTCCAGGTACTCTAAGTACCCCTGGTACTCTAGGTGCCCCTGGTACTCTAGGCGCCCCTCCTGGTACACTAGGTGCTCCTCCTGGTACTCTAGGTGCCCCCCTGGTACCCTAGGTGCCCCCCTGGTACTCTAGGTGCCCCCCCTGGTACTCTAGGTGCCCCCCTGGTACTCTAGGTGACCCCCCTGGCACTCTAGGTGACCCCCTGGCACTCTAGGTGACCCCCCTGGCACTCTAGGTGACCCCCCTGGCACTCTAGGTGACCCCCCTGGCACTCTAGGTGACTCCCTGGTACTCTAGGTGCCCCCCTGGTACTCTAGGTACTCCTGGTACTTCAGGTACTCTTGGTATTCTAAGTACCCCAGCTACTTTTCCATCCTCGGGTCGCCTAGATAGTACACGATAGTTCTTAATTTCGGTGGAAGTGGACAGTTCTCAGTAGACAGCCTCCTTGTGAACTTTCAAATCTTGTCTGTCTGTGTCTCCTGTGTGTCTGTCTCCTGTCTGTTTAGTGCGTTTCCAGTCTGTTTAGTGTGTCTCCTGTCTGTTTAGTGTGTCTCCTGTCTGTTTAGTGTGTCTCCTGTCTGTTTAGTGTGTCTCCTGTCTGTTTAGTGTGTCTCCTGTCTGTTTAGTGTGTCTCCTGTCTGTTTAGTGTGTCTCCTGTCTGTTTAGTGTGTCTCCTGTCTGTTTAGTGTGTCTCCTGTCTGTTTAGTGTGTCTCCTGTCTGTTTAGTGTGTCTCCTGTCTGTTTAGTGTGTCTCCTGTCTGTTTAGTGTGTCTCCTGTCTGTTTAGTGTGTCTCCTGTCTGTTTAGTGTGTCTCCTGTCTGTTTAGTGTGTCTCCTGTCTGTTTAGTGTGTCTCCAGTCTGTTTAGTGTGTCTCCAGTCTGTTTAGTGTGTCTCCAGTCTGTTTAGTGTGTCTCCTGTCTGTTTAGTGTGTCTCCTGTCTGTTCAGTGTGTCTCCTGTCTGTTCAGTGTGTCTCCTGTCTCTCTGAACACTGGTACAACATTTGCTGTCTACCAGATGTTTAGCAAGTGTCTACTGCAACTTCCCTCAGAATCGCGAACAAGGGATACAGGAAGCATAACCACTGGGAGAGTTGATTGATAGCTCTAGGCCTTTCGCCCCCCCCCCTCGTGTTGCAATCACATCATCAGGAACTTGCAATGCTGCAGAAATAAATAAGTCTTGTAGATGAATGGTTCAGGAAACCGACACGTTGATGAATACCTCAAACTCCTCCTGTTCTTCACCATTCTTCGTCTGGACTGATGAAGCCACTGTGGGGCGAAACGTTTCCTCAGTAATGATACCCAAAGTGTTGTATGTGTGTCTAAACAAGTCTTGGACTTCCTACTCATTTCTGCAATGTTGCACCCCTCAAGGAAGGTTCCTTGATGTTGGTGAGGGGCTCTTGATTTAGGGAATTGGATCTGTGCTCCAGTTCCCCGAATTAAACCTGAATGCCTTCCACATCCCCCCCCCAGGCGCTGTATAATCCTCCGGGTTTAGCGCTTCCCCCTTGATTATAATAATAATAATGCAAAGTTGCAAGCTTCGGATGTGATTGCAACACGAAAGGCCTAGACCTATCATTCAACCTCCCCCCCTGTGTGGTTGTTTTGCATATAGTACTAGGTATGTCGGGTAGGGTCACCCCTTGCGGGTTTCTACGGGGAGGGGTAGGTATCCTAGGTATACCTTGCCCAACGCAGGAGTGTGCATGTGTGTGTGTGTGTGTGTGTGTGTGTGTGTGTGTGTGTGTGTGTGTGGGGAGGGGGATGAGGGGAAGTAGGGGGGTTATTTGCTCTTGGCGGCTGTGTGTGTTGGGGGGGGGGAGTGTCTAGCCTTTGACAGCTTGCTACCTCACCTGTCAGCAGGTGGTGGGCAGCACCTGGTTACTGGGGAGGGGAAGAGGAGGGGAATATGGGGAGGGGAAGATGGGGAGGGGAAGGAGGGGAAGATGGGGAGGGGAAGAAGGGAAAGTAGTGGTGTGTTGATGACTGGGAAGACGGGGGGGGGAACTGAAGAAGGGGATGACTAAAGAAGGGGGTGACTAAAGAAGGGGGTGACTAAAGAAGGGGGTGACTAAAGAAGGGGGTGACTAAAGAAGGGGGTGACTAAAGAAGGGGGTGACTAAAGAAGGGGGTGACTAAAGAAGGGGGTGACTAAAGAAGGGGGTGACTAAAGAAGGGGGTGACTAAAGAAGGGGGTGACTAAAGAAGGGGGTGACTAAAGAAGGGGGTGACTAAAGAAGGGGGTGACTAAAGAAGGGGGTGACTAAAGAAGGGGGTGACTAAAGAAGGGGGTGACTAAAGAAAGGGGTGACTAAAGAAAGGGGTGACTAAAGAAAGGGGGTGACTAAAGAAGGGGGTGACTAAAGAAGGGGGTGACTAAAGAAGGGGGTGACTAAAGAAGGGGGTGACTAAAGAAGGGGGCGACTAAAGAAGGGGGCGACTAAAGAAGGGGGTGACTAAAGAATGGGGGTGACTAAAGAAGGGGGTGACTAAAGAAGGAGGTGACTAAAGAAGGGGGTGACTAAAGAAAGGGGTGACTAAAGAAGGGGGGAACTGAAGAAGGGGATGACTAAAGAAGGGGGTGACTAAAGAAGGGGGGACTAAAGAAGGGGGTGACTAAAGAAGGGGGTGACTAAAGAAGGGGGTGACTAAAGAAGGGGGTGACTAAAGAAGGGGGTGACTAAAGAAGGGGGTGACTAAAGAAGGGGGTGACTAAAGAAGGGGGTGACTAAAGAAGGGGGTGACTAAAGAAGGGGGTGACTAAAGAAGGGGGTGACTAAAGAAGGGGGTGACTAAAGAAGGGGGTGACTAAAGAAGGGGGTGACTAAAGAAGGGGGTGACTAAAGAAGGGGGTGACTAAAGAAGGGGGTGACTAAAGAAGGGGGGTGACTAAAGAAGGGGGGTGACTAAAGAAGGGGGTGACTAAAGAAGATGGATAGAGTCTCCATTTAACTCGTATAAACCAAACAATACAAACAACTCAATTTCTTAAACCCGTTAAACTTTGATCAACGTCGCGTTAAACTGACAAAAATCACGATTCTAAAGAATCAGAGTCACACAAGAGGATCAGATTCTAGAGAACAGAGTTTGAGAGAGTTTTAGAGAATCTTAGTCTAAGTCGGGGGTCCCCGACCTCTCAGGGGGAGCGGTCATGCCTGTTATTCATGGGAGAATTTGAGGGGAGAGAAAACAGACTGGGGGGAACTGGGACCCACCATGGGGGACAGAACTGGGACCCACCATGGGGGACAGAACTGGGACCCACCATGGGGGACAGAACTGGGACCCACCATGGGGGACAGAACTGGGACCCACCATGGGGGACAGAACTGGGACCCACCATGGGGGACAGAACTGGGACCCACCATGGGGGACTGAACTGGGACCCACCATGGGGGACAGAACTGGGACCCACCATGGGGGACAGAACTGGGACCCACCATGGGGGACAGAACTGGGACCCACCATGGGGGACAGAACTGGGACCCACCATGGGGGACAGAACTGGGACCCACCATGGGGGACAGAACTGGGACCCACCATGGGGGACAGAACTGGGACCCACCATGGGGGACAGAACTGGGACCCACCATGGGGGACAGAACTGGGACCCACCATGGGGGACAGAACTGGGACCCACCATGGGGGACAGAACTGGGACCCACCATGGGGGACAGAACTGGGACCCACCATGGGGGACAGAACTGGGACCCACCATGGGGGACAGAACTGGGACCCACCATGGGGGACAGAACTGGGACCCACCATGGGGGACAGAACTGGGACCCACCATGGGGGACAGAACTGGGACCCACCATGGGGGACAGAACTGGGACCCACCATGG
>NC_091326.1:4715518-4720518 GCF_038502225.1 Cherax quadricarinatus | reverse complement strand
ATTACACACACACATTACACACACACATTACACACACACATTACACACACACATTACACACACACATTACACACACACATTACACACACACATTACACACACACATTACACACACACACATTACACAAACACATTACACACACATTACACATACATTACACATACATTACACATACATTACACACACACATTACACACACAATTACACACACACACATTACACACACACATTACACACACACATTACACACACATTACACACACACATTACACACACACATTACACACACACATTACACACACACATTACACACACACATTACACACACATTACACACACACATTACACACACACATTACACACACACATTACACACACACATTACACACACACATTACACACACACATTACACACACACATTACACACACACATTACACACACACATTACACACACACATTTCACACACACATTACACACACACATTACACACACACATTACACACACACATTACACACACACATTACACACACACATTACACACACACATTACACACACACATTACACACACACATTACACACACACATTACACACACACATTACACACACACATTACACACACACATTACACACACACATTACACACACACATTACACACACACATTACACACACACATTACACACACACATTACACACACACATTACACACACACATTACACACACACATTACACACACACATTACACACACACATTACACACACACATTACACACACACATTACACACACACATTACACACACACATTACACACACACATTACACACACAAAAAACACACACACATTACACACACACATTACACACACACATTACACACACACATTACACACACACATTACACACACACATTACACACACACATTACACACACACATTACACACACACATTACACACACACATTACACACACACATTACACACACACATTACACACACACATTACACACACATTACACACACACATTACACACACACATTACACACACACATTACACACACACATTACACACACACATTACACACACACATTACACACACACATTACACACACACATTACACACACACATTACACACACACATTACACACACATTACACACACACATTACACACACACACACATTACACACACACATTACACACACACATTACACACACACATTACACACACACATTACACACACACATTACACACACACATTACACACACACATTACACACACACATTACACACACACATTACACACACACATTACACACACACATTACACACACACATTACACACACACATTACACACACACATTACACACACACATTACACACACATTACACACACACATTACACACACATTACACACACACATTACACACACACATTACACACACACATTACACACACACATTACACACACACATTACACACACACATTACACACACACATTACACACACACATTACACACACATTACACACACACATTACACACACATTACACACACACATTACACACACATTACACACACACATTACACACACACATTACACACACATTACACACACACATTACACACACACATTACACACACACGAACAAATTTACACCACACAATAACCCAAGTATCTATTAACAAGTGTCTTTGACAACCTGTAAGACACCAACGGAGAGAGGAAGAACGAGCTTAACATCACCGTGCCGGAAGGCGGAGAATCCTGTGCTGCAGGGGATGCAGACTGACATCTGGGTGTCCAAATGAGATAAACCCCGACGGGCGAGACGCGTCATTACCCGCACGAGCGGGTACGACCTTGTACCCGGCTGACCACCCTAATTCATGATCACTGTTAAATACTGTCTTGTGTAAACTGTTTACACACACACACACACACACACACACACACACACACACACACACACACGTGGAGAGGTGGGGCCAGGAGCTAGGGATCAACCCCTGCAGCCACAATTAGATAAATATATACACCCCTTCCCTAGATTTTATTTTTCACATTAATTTCCTCTATCACTACCTGATTTCCTCACCTGATTTCCTCACCTGATTTCCCCGTCACCTGATTTCCCCGTCACTTGATTTCCCCGTCACCTGATTTCCACCTCACCTGATTTCCACCTCACCTGATTTCCACCTCACCTGATTTCCACCTCACCTGATTTCCACCTCACCTGATTTCCACCTCACCTGATTTCCACCTCACCTGATTTCCACCTCACCTGATTTCCACCGTCACTTGATTCTCCCTCACCTGATTCCTCTCACCTGATTCCTCTCACCTGACTCCCAATCACCTGATTCCTCCAGTATCAAGACTCAGATTCACATTGTGTATTTGTGATTGTAGGAGGTTGAGTCACAGCTCTTGGCCCCGCCTCTTCGTTGGTCGCTCCTAGATTCACTCTCTCCCTATGTGTGTGTGTGTGTGTGTGTGTGTGTGTGTGTGTGTGTGTGTGTGTGTGTGTGTGTACTCGCCTAATTCACCTAATTGTGGTTGCAAAGGTCGAGACTCAGCTCCTGGCCCCGCCTCTTCACCGAGTTCTACTAGGTCCTCTCTCTCCCTGCTCCATGAGTATTATCATACCTCATCTTAAAGCTATGTATGAATCCTGCCTCCACTACGTTGTGTGTGTATGTGTGTGTGGGTGTGTGTGTGTGTGTGTGTGTGTGTGTGTACATTGTACAGGCAGCAGCTGTACAATGTACAATATTTGCTGAGGTTTAAAAATAAAGCCGATTTAGTGCAATGAAAGGTAGAGTGAGAGAGAGAGAGAGAGCGAGAGAGAGAGAGAGAGAGAGTGGGGGGGGGCAGGGAGAGAGAGAGAAGATAAACAAAGGAGGAGGAAAGAGAAGAGAGAAGGAAAGGGAGTAAGAGAGAAAAAACAACGAAATAAATATGAAGGAGAAGGATAAAGTGGGAAGAAGAAGATAAGACAAACAGACGTAAATCAAAAGACAAAAAAAAATTAAAACAAAGTAAAGAGTGAAGAAATAATGTTAAATAAATGGAGAAAATAGCGAGAGACTTGGATAAAGAAGAATAAGAAGAAACGGAGAAGAAAACTAAAGAATAAGAAGACGACGACGAAGAAAAGAGAAAGAGGAGGAGGAAGAAGAGGGAGAAGGAGAGAGGAGGAGGAAGAAGAGGGAGAAGGAGAGAGGAGGAGGAAGAAGAGGGAGAAGAGAGGAGGAGGAAGAAGAGGGAGAAGGAGAGAGGAGGAGGAAGAAGAGGGAGAAGGAGAGAGGAGGAGGAAGAAGAGGGAGAAGGAGAGAGGAGGAGGGAGAAGAGGGAGAAGGAGAGGAGGAGGAGGACGAAGAGGGAGAAGGAGAGAGGAGGAGGAAGAAGAGGGAGAAGGAGAGAGGAGGAGGAAGAAGAGGGAGAAGGAGAGAGGAGGAGGAAGAAGAGGGAGAAGGAGAGAGGAGGAGGAAGAAGAGGGAGAAGGAGAGAGGAGGAGGAAGAAGAGGGAGAAGGAGAGAGGAGGAGGGAGAAGAGGGAGAAGGAGAGAGGAGGAGGAAGAAGAGGGAGAAGGAGAGAGGAGGAGGGAGAAGAGGGAGAAGGAGAGGAGGAGGAGGAAGAAGAGGGAGAAGGAGAGAGGAGGAGGGAGAAGAGGGAGAAGGAGAGGAGGAGGAGGAAGAAGAGGGAGAAGGAGAGAGGAGGAGGGAGAAGAGGAAGAAGAGAGTAAGAAGACAGAAGCAGACAAGAACTAGAACTGGTCCAAAAAAAAAAGATGATAAACGAGAATAATCTGGGAAAATGAGAGAACAAGGCGAGAAAAATGAGAGAATAAATAAGGAGCGTTAAATAGGAAGATACAGAGAGAGAGAGAGAGAGAGAGAGAGAGAGAGAGAGAGAGAGAGGTGGGTGTGGAGCCGTGCGGGTACCCGCTTTCTGGCAACTGGTTTTTCAACTGGTCTGAACAGCTGGTGGTGGTTGGGGTGAGGGAGGGGGGTGATAGTGGTGGTGGGGAGGAAGGGCGGTTGTGGTGGAGGGGTGATTGTGGTGGTGGGGAGGGTTGTGATTGTGGTGGTGGGGAGGGAGGGTTGTGATTGTGGTGGTGGGAAGGGGAGGGGTGATTGTGGTGGTGGGAAGGGGAGGGGTGATTGTGGTGGGAAGGGGAGGGGTGATTGTGGTAGTGGGGAGGGGTGATTGTGGAGAGGGAGGGATGGCTGTTGTAGTGGGGAGGCGAAGTGATTGTGGTGGTGGGGAGGAGGAAGTGATGGTGGTGATGGGGAGGGAGGGGTGATGTGGTGGTGGTGGGAAGGGGAGGGAGGGGTGATTGTGATGGTGGGAAGGGGAGGGAGGGGTGATTGTGATGGTGGGAAGGGGAGGGAGGGGTGATTGTGATGGTGGGAAGGGGAGGGAGGGGTGATTGTGATGGTGGGAAGGGGAGGGAGGGTGATTGTGGTGGTGAGTGGAGGGGGTGATTGTTGCCGTGTTCAACTATTGTCATCTGTTAAGTCGATATAATCTGTTCAACATGTTCTGAACATCCCCTGTTAAACTAACATCTGTTAAACTAACATCTGTTAAACTAACATCTGTTAAACTAACATCTGTTGAACATCTGTTGAACAGGATAGAGACAGAACCAGAGGATACAACAGGAACAATAAGAACAGGTCACAAGACCATGACAGTGGCAGGTGGTAGTGGACCCAAGACCATGACAGTGGCAGGTGGTACTGGTCCCAAGACCATGACAGTGGCAGGTGGTAGTGGACCCAAGACCATGACAGTGGCAGGTGGTATTGGTCCCGAGACCATGACAGTGGCAGGTGGTACTGATCCCAAGACCATGACAGTGGCAGGTGGTAGTGGACCCAAGACCATGACAGTGGCAGGTGGTATTGGTCCCAAGACCATGACAGTGGCAGGTGGTACTGATCCCAAGACCATGACAGTGGCAGGTGGTAGTGGACC
>NC_091326.1:4695518-4708018 GCF_038502225.1 Cherax quadricarinatus | reverse complement strand
AAGACACAGATGAATCACAGGGATGTTAGGAAGTATTTCTTCAGCCACAGAGTAGTCAGTAAGTGGAATAGTTTGGGAAGCGATGTAGTGGAGGCAGGATCCATACATAGCTTTAAGCAGAGGTACGATAAAGCTCACGGCTCAGGGAGAGTGACCTAGTAGCGATCAGTGAAGGGGCGGGGCCAGGAGCTCGGACTCGACCCCCGCAACCTCAACTAGGTGAGTACAACTAGGTGAGTACACACACACACACACACACACACACACACACACACACACATACACACACGCACACACACACACACACGCGCGCGTACACACACACACACACACACACACACATACACACACACACATACACACACACACACACACACACACACACACACACACACACACACACATACACACACACACACACACACACAATATGGTTTTCAAATTTATAATGCTAATAATTCTGGATAATCCTTAAGTAAATTATACTCAATTATTTCAACGTATAATTGTGACCTTCAGATAATTCTATAATATCTCGCTTTACCATAAATTATATAAAGCAGCGAATTATTATCTCACGATGGGCAGGATTATAATTATTATATATAATCCGGGTAGTGGATAATTATAGACGGTCTATAACCCATATAACGCACAGGAATTCTTATAGAATATAGGAAGCAAGGCTTAAACTGGCGTTCACAAACTGGGGTTTAATGAACCTCAAGGGGGTTTACAAACTGGGGTTTAATGTACCTCAGGAGGGTTCACGTTCTCCATGTGGTTCATTTAACTCTAGGAGGTTCCCGTAACCCCAGGGGGGGTTCTCGTAACCCCAGGGGGGTTCTCGTAACCCCAGGGGGGTTCCGTAACCCCATGGGGGTTCCGTAACCCCAGGGGGTTCCGTAACCCCAGGGGGTTCCGTAACCCCAGGGGGTTCCGTAACCCCAGGGGGTTCCCTTAACCCAAGGGAGTCCCCGTAACCCCAGGTGGGCTCACGTACCTCTGGGGTTCACAAACTAGAGGTTCACTTCCCCCGGGGGGGCGTGAGTTACCTGCAATTTGTTCTCTCTCTCAGTTCCTCTCGTTTAAGATTATCCTCAGACACGACTTTACTGACAGAATTTAACTAATTTTCCTAAAAAATAATCAAGGCAACCTTTACTTAAAGGTACTTAAGTAGTATACTTAAAGGTACTTAAATTGTATACTTAAACAAATGTACTTAAGTCGTAGAGAGACGAGATTTTGCTAAAAAATACGACGTCTCGTTCCAATCGCTTGGGTTGATATTTCGCCATTTTGTGTTGTCGTTGTCAGTCTTGAAAGATGAAGAATTTCTTACATATTTTCCTTCTCTCTCTCCTTCCTCGGATCACAACCGAGGAGACGTGAAATTGAGAGGGTAGAATTGAGATTGCGTCTTCAACTGCGGCAGCGGGAAAGTGTTATGCGGGATGGTAAGCCAAGCCTCTGGGTGGCTTAGAACCCACCGTAGAAATTACTCTTAAAAGGCGGTATAATTGGGAGAGAGACGCATACACTGCTGCCGTGTACACGCCACGGAGACACGGCCACGGGGACACGGCCACGGGGACACGGCCACGGGGACACGGCCACGGGGACATGGTCACGGCGACATGGCCTCGGTGACATGGCCTCGGCGACATGGCCTCGGCGACACGGTCAGGGCGACATGGTCACGGCGACATGGTCACGGTGACACAGTCACGGCAACACATCTACCGTGAACACGGGCCACACGGCCACAAAAACGAACAGTATTCTCTCGTTGTACCCATAACACCCCGTGTTCTTCCCCGAGTCCGCTCAACACTTGCTATAAACCAAGAAGAACGACAAACTATAGCACATTCTATCACTGGGCAACGTGACGCCCTGTGTGTAGAGCTCAACACGAAGCACATCTCTGGAAATAAAATCTCCATCCGATAACATCTCTCCTAATAACACACCCAATGGAAACACCGCCTCCTCGATAGCGATACCTGCAATCGTGAGAGATATCTGCGTATATAACCCTTTATTACCCTCTCCCCCACCTGATATCTCACTCAAACGTTTTATAACGCAAAAAAAAAAAACGTTAAATACTTGTGTTTCCCCCGGGATAAATACTGAAAAATGCTACAACGAGGTGTATAAACAAACGAGAGGGTGTTAACCGTGTATAATGTAATTGTTGGGTTGATAAAACAAATACCATCCTCTCCTGGCTATTTCTCTCTCTCTGCGTAAATTATGGTAATGAAATACCATAAAGGATTTTTTTTTTTTACTGGAGCCACTGTGGTGAGATCGACTCCACTTAGCGGAAAACAAACACTGCAATTATACCAGTGAGGGGGGTAAAAAAGTGGGTCCTTTGCAGGTGGGTAGTGGTGCAGAGGTCCCACAAAGGATGCCGCTCCTATTGAGGTGGTAGGGGGGGTTGCTAGAGAGGGGTGAGGATGGGCAGAGTGGGGTGAGACAGGTAGTGTAGGGAGAGGGAGGGAGCACACTAACTTCGTGGGCAAAGCCAGTCAGTACAAGGAGAGGTAATAATAATAATAATAATAATAATAATAATAATAATAATAATAATAATAATAATAATATTTATTTCCACAAGTACATGATACAACTTATACAGACCATAGCTGACATCAATGATATACTATATAGAAAGCCCCCTGGTTATGCAGAGCATTTCAGGAAAGGTTAATTTTACCCCCCCCCCTGGATGCGACCTACATCAGTCGACTAACACCCAGGTATTGAATCCTTGAAATGGTCAGTCACAGTGGTTAGTAATGGGAACGGCTAGTTTCCTTCCTCTATCCCCAGCTCGGTTAGGGATAGAGGCTGCCAAGAAATGGAAAGGACCAACTCCTTTAGCCAACCCACGGCTCGGCAGGATACTGAGGTAGAAGGGAAGACCACCAACCCCTCAGGGGGTAAAGGAGTTGCTTCAAGGACAACCCCTTGAATCAGCCTCCGACTGAACCAAGCACAAGTACTGGAAACAAGAGAATCAACCCCACAGTCAACCCCTCCCTGGCTCAGCCGGATAGCAGGGATTTGAATGGAGAGGATAAAATCCCTTGGAAAACCCTACCTCTACCCTGAATCCATCTTAACTTTCCTAGTTACATATAATCTGAGGAGGCCTATTAAGATGTACCGCAGTTATTCTCTTTTTGGGCCCAGTCCTGACTTGTCATATGTCCACATGTTCTTGAGCTACCATCCACAGGATGGATATGGGGTGCGTAAACTAGCCACTACTGTCCACAAGATGGACGTGGGTACACAAACTAGCCACCAACATCCACAGGATGGATACGGGGTGCCCAGTCAACTAACCACTACATCCACAGGATGGATAAGTGGTGAATAAACTAGTCACTACCGTCCACAGAATGGATATGGGCACACAAACTAGCCACTGCCATCCACAGGATGGATATCTGGTGCACCACAAACCACGTGTACGACAAAATCTAAAATCTCACTTAAATAGAACGGAAGAACCAGTGGAGGATATAATTATCCAACGTTACTCCTCATTTAGATACATTCCACCAGCCCTTCTCTTTTTTTCCCCTCTTCGTCTTCCTGAAGAAAGCGACTTCGCAGGTCTCAATGGCAAGCGGATGCCGCAATCACTTCGTGTGGACGTTCCTCGTGGGACTCTTCCGGGGCGTCCCAGCATTTCCACTTTTTTTGTGATTTTCCCTTACTACGACTCCTGTTGAAGCTATGAGGGGTAAGTTTACAATGGAAAGGATGGGGGTTGTGGGTGGTAGGGATTAAGGGAGAGAGGAGTAAAGTAGTGAAGGGAGAGGTAGGTGTGATGAAAATTCAGGTCCTCTCCCCTTTCAATTATGTATCTGCTGAAGAGGATCCCAGAAAGTGTTCGTAATATAAGGATCAATTAATCTCCTGAGTTTGTCTCCATTTGGGGGTCGTTAATGAGCTCTAACAGCTTATTCCAGTTTGGTCATTCACGTTTTCGAAACCCAGTAAGTTGAGGAATGAGAGACACCTGTGCGACCTTTGGGAATCTTCATCGGGGAAACGTCTGCCGAAACGTTTTGACTCGGTAAAAATTCCAAAATGTTGAATATATATCTCATTCTTCGAGGTGGTTGTGTCTGGCAGGGAATGAGAAATTGTGGGTGGTAGGGACCAGGACTTGTATGGTGGTAGGAGGGGAGGGTTAGTGGGTGGAATGGGAGGGGGTAAAGGAGGGGGTGGGAAATGACCAAGGGGGGTAGAAGCCAACAATTCTCCTCTATAAGGTCTCAATTACTACAGGAAAATTGCATAATTATAGACGCTAAGCCCAGAAAGATTGACACAAGAAACCGTCGCTTGGTTCCACACTGACAATTTTCTTGTGGCGGTGGTGGTGGGTGGTGGTGGTTGTTGTGGTGGCAGTGGTTGTCGTTGCGATTAAGCAGTGATGGTGGTTACGATAATTCTGCTTATCTATTTTTTCTGATGGGAAATCTATGGTACGGTGATAACTATGGTGGGAGAGGAGGGAAGTGCTATCTGCTTCTGGCCTAATTACGATAATGTCGATTAGAATGGTTATGGTAGCGATTTTCACCCCAGTCGCACCCAATCACACTCGCATGGGGGTCACACACCGCCTGGGGAATGGGTAGCATTCGCGCCTGCTCGATGGCAGGAAAGTGGAGGCGGCAACTATTCCAGTGAGGGACAGGTGACTTACCCATCCCACCGTCGACAACCACCGCCCCTTCCTTCGTGTACTGAACCTGGAGGTTCACTTCCTGGAGGAGAACCCCTCCCTCGAGGTAACGGATGAACAGCGTTAGAACCTACGGGCTGGGTTAGGGTTCATCCATGGTCCAGTGGTCCAGTCCCGTGGTCCAGTCCCTCCCATGTACATCTCCATGTACATTTCCAGTGGTCCAGTCCCCTTCCATGTACATTTCTAGTGGTCCAGCCCCCTCCCATGTACATTCTAGTGGCCCAGCCCCCTCCCATGTACATTTCTGGTAGTCCAGTCCCCTCTCCCATGTATATTTCCAAATCTAATTACTAAATTTATTTCTAAGTATGATTATTTCCAAATATAATTTCCATAGACGTACGGAATTATTTTTTTTATCCGACGTAAATTTTGCGTTCGGACGGGGACATTGAGATGCGTATCTGCGTAATGGGGAAATTCGGCCATTTAAAAATATGCGTTAAATAACTTATTCGGGGCCATAAGTAACGGAGATACGCCAGTGGCAACAGCAGCAGCACAAACGGGGAAAAGGGGGGAGGCAACAGTGGGAGAACTCGCAACAGAAGCAAACAGGACACGGGGGGGATACAGGGCACAGATAAACGGTAAGAGGCAGGCTAGGCAACAGGCGCAGGAAGGACACTGTTTAAAAACAGAAGCCAGGCAACACACGCAGGCATAGCGAGCAACAGAAACAGACATGACACCATGCAGGAACAGGGTCATTAGAGACCCCTGAGGGAAGCACACCTGAGGACTGATCTGGGGTCCCTCTCCCCCGGGTCAACCCTGAGGCTCGGTGTGACCAGAGGTCCTAAACGGGTGTTGACATGTGGAGTCTCAGCCCACCCAAGACAGGGAGAGAGAGAGAGAGAGAGAGAGAGAGAGAGAGAGAGAGAGAGAGAGAGAGAGAGAGAGAGAGAGAGAGAGAGAGAGAGAGAGAGAGAGAGAAATAGAGCAAGACGACTCATCTCTTGTCTGGACCCATCCTGTCAGCAGAGAGCCTTCAACACCGGAGGGATGTGGGCGGCCTTACTGTTACGTACAAGACCAACACCGCCAAAGTACCACACTTGGCTCCCGAGTATAGCTAGAAGTGAACTTCTACACCACAAGACGGGCAACCAGTAGCAACTATACTCTGGCTGTACCCTTTTCCAGAACATCACTTCACCTGAGATCATATATACCCAGGATGACTCGAGTATGGAACACATTCGTACAGCATTATGATGTCAACGAGATAAAGTCAGTTGATCAAATGAAAATGCTGGACCACAGATGGCTCCAACTTCATCCTGTTCCCTACTTGTATGTCTCATAACAATAAAAATGCTTTCAAATGAGCTGATGTAGGTAACAGCTCTTAGCTTGTCAATAAAGTTTGGAATCCTTACCCTAACCTCGTTAAAACCTGTGTAAAAGAGAGAGAGAGAGAGAGAGAGAGAGAGAGAGAGAGAGAGAGAGAGAGAGAGAGAGGATTTATGAGTATGTTATCTGCATTAACTCAAGTAATCCCCCCTCCCTCACATAAAGTGGACACGGGGGGAAAAAAAATCCCACGATGGTAGATTATTGTGAAGCGTCAGACCTCGTTCATACCTGATGATTATTTTAGGATTATTCTAGAATTTAGAAATATTTCAGAATGATTTCAGGATTATTTCAGAATGAAGCTCAACTGATATGAATGGAGAGAGAGAGAGAGAGAGAGGAGATAAAACGAGCCAGAATACGAGATATAACGAACGAGATAGAACACGAGATAGCGAACGTAAGAGAACAGAACACCAGAGATAACGAACGTAAGAGAACAGAACACCAGAGGTAACGAACGTATGAGACCAGAACACCAGAGATAACGAACGTAAGAGAACAGAACACCAGAGATAACGAACGTAAGAGAACAGAACACCAGAGATAATGAACGTATGAGACCAGAACACCAGAGCTAGCGAACGTAAGAGAACAGAACACCAGAGATAACGAACGTAAGAGAACAGAAAACCAGAGATAACGAACGTATGAGAACAGAACACCAGAGATAACGAACGTAAGAGAACAGAACACCAGAGATAACGAACGTAAGAGAACAGAACACCAGAGATAACGAACGTAAGAGAACAGAACACCAGAGCTAGCGAACGTAAGAGAACAGAATACTAGAGATAACGTAGAGAACAGAACACCAGAGATAGCGAACGTAAGAGAACAGAACACCAGAGATAACGAACGTATGAGACCAGAACACCAGAGATAACGAACGTAAGAGAACAGAACACCAGAGATAACGAACGTAAGAGAACAGAATACTAGAGATAACGAACGTAAGAGAACAGAACACCAGAGATAACGAACGTAAGAGAACAGAACACCAGAGATAACGAACGTAAGAGAACAGAACACCAGAGATAACGAACGTAAGAGAACAGAATACTAGAGATAACGAACGTAAGAGACCAGAACACCAGAGATAACGAACGTAAGAGAACAGAACACCAGAGATAATGAACGTATGAGACCAGAACACCAGAGATAACGAACGTATGAGACCAGAACACCAGAGATAACGAACGTAAGAGAACAGAAAACCAGAGATAACGAACGTATGAGACCAGAACACCAGAGATAACGAACGTATGAGAACAGAACACCAGAGATAACGAACGTAAGAGAACAGAACACCAGAGATAATGAACGTATGAGACCAGAACACCAGAGATAACGAACGTATGAGACCAGAACACCAGAGATAACGAACGTAAGAGAACAGAAAACCAGAGATAACGAACGTATGAGACCAGAACACCAGAGATAACGAACGTAAGAGAACAGAAAACCAGAGATAACGAACGTATGAGACCAGAACACCAGAGATAACGAACGTAAGAGAACAGAACACCAGAGATAACGAACGTAAGAGAACAGAACACCAGAGATAACGAACGTATGAGAACAGAACACCAGAGATAACGAACGAGACAGAACGAAAGGAAAAAAACGTGTCTCAGAAAAAAAATATAAAATAAAACCACGAAAAAAAATACCAAAAAGAAAAAAAAATTCTGAGTGTACCCACCAGAAAAAATCTCTGGGCAGAAAACGGGTCGGAAAAAAATCTCTGGGCAGAAAACGGGTCGGAAAAAAATCTCTGGGCAGAAAACGGGTCGGAAAAAAATCTCTGGGCAGAAAACGGGTCGGAAAAAAATCTCTGGGCAGAAAACGGGTCGGAAAAAAATCTCTGGGCAGAAAACGGGTCGGAAAAAAATCTCTGGGCAGAAAACGGGTCGGAAAAAAATCTCTGGGCAGAAAACGGGTCGGAAAAAAATCTCTGGGCAGAAAACGGGTCGGAAAAAAATCTCTGGGCAGAAAACGGGTCGGAAAAAAATCTCTGGGCAGAAAACGGGTCGGAAAAAAATCTCTGGGCAGAAAACGGGTCGGAAAAAAATCTCTGGGCAGAAAACGGGTCGGAAAAAAATCTCTGGGCAGAAAACGGGTCGGAAAAAAATCTCTGGGCAGAAAACGGGTCGGAAAAAAATCTCTGGGCAGAAAACGGGTCGGAAAAAAATCTCTGGGCAGAAAACGGGTCGGAAAAAAATCTCTGGGCAGAAAACGGGTCGGAAAAAAATCTCTGGGCAGAAAACGGGTCGGAAAAAAATCTCTGGGCAGAAAACGGGTCGGAAAAAAATCTCTGGGCAGAAAACGGGTCGGAAAAAAATCTCTGGGAAGAAAACGGATCGGAAAAAAATCTCTGGGCAGAAAACGGGTCGGAAAAAATCTCTGGGCAGAAAACGGGTCGGAAAAAAATCTCTGGGCAGAAAACGGGTCGGAAAAAAATCTCTGGGCAGAAAACGGGTCGGAAAAAAATCTCTGGGCAGAAAACGGGTCGGAAAAAAATCTCTGGGCAGAAAACGGGTCGGAAAAAAATCTCTGGGCAGAAAACTGGTCGGAAAAAAATCTCTGGGCAGAAAACGGGTCGGAAAAAAATCTCTGCCCGGAGATCAAGTCATCAAAAATAGGCTTTTGTCTTCTTTTTTCTGTACAAGCTAACTATTGATGCTGGGATGAGTTACTGACCTACGATGGTGATTTTACGCGATTAACGTTCATGCATAACCCCGTTGATCGCTATAAATAATTCCGGGCGTTAATTATGGAAGAGGGAGGGGAGGGGGGTGGGAGATGGGGGAGGAATGGTGGGGAGACGTGAGATGTGGGAGGGATGTGGGTGTGTGGGGTGGGGGGTTGGGTGGGGGGATATGGGAGGTGAGGGGGTCCCGAGGAAGCTTCAAGGAATGGGGAAATAAGGGAGGTAGGGGAAAGAGGAGGGGGGGAAGACAGAAAGGGAGGGGGGAAAAGGGCTAAGGGAGGGGGGAAAGGACAAAAAGGGAGGGGGGAAAGGACAAAAAGGGAGGGGGGAAAGACAGAAAGGGGGGATTAAATAAAAAGGAAGTTTAACAGAAAAGGGAAACAGAAAAGGGAAACAGAAAAGGGAAACAGAAAAGGGAAACAGAAAAGGGAAACAGAAAAGGGAAACAGAAAAGGGAAACAGAAAAGGGAAACAGAAAAGGGAAACAGAAAAGGGAAACAGAAAAGGTAATCCAATTACTGCTTATTCCTTCTTCTCACGAAGCAACTTGAAGACAAAGAGTGAAACTTTGATTCTTTGTTGACGATGTTTCGCCCAATGCAGTGGATTTTCTCTCAGGTATTCACCCACTGCACTGGAAGGTAGCTAACACCTGTTCTCCAGTAGCATAAAAAACACCTGTCCTCAATTACCTAAAAAAACACCTGTTCCTCAATTACCTTAAAAACACCTGTTCCTTGATCACCTAATACACCTGTTCTTCAATCACCTAAAACACCTGTTCTTCAATCACCTAAAAACACCTGTTCTTCAATCACCTAAAAACACATGTTCTTCAATCACCTAAAAACACCTGTTCTTCAATCACCTAAAAACACCTGTTCTTTAATCACCTAAAAACACCTGTTCTTCAATCACCTAAAAACACATGTTCTTCAATCACCTAAAAACACCTGTTCTTCAATCACCTAAAAACACCTGTTCTTCAATCACCTAAAAACACCTGTTCTTCAATCACCTAAAAACACCTGTTCTTCAATCACCTAAAAACACCTGTTCTTCAATCACCTAAAAACACTTGTTCTTCAATCACCTAAAATACCTGTTCTTCAATCACCTAAAAATACCTGTTCTTCAATCACCTAAAAATACCTGTTCTTCAATCACCTAAAAACACCTGTTCTTCAATCACCTAAAAATACCTGTTCTTCAATCACCTAAAAACACCTGTTCTTCAATCACCTAAAAACGCCTGCTCTTCAATCACCTAAAAACCTGTTCTTCCATCACTTAAAAACACCTGTTCTTCAATCACCTAAAAAACACCTGTTCTTCAATCACCTAAAAACACCTGTTCTTCAATCACCTAAAAACACCTGTTCTTCAATCACCTAAAAACACCTGTTCTTCAATCACCTAAAAACACCTGTTCTTCAATCACCTAAAAACACCTGTTCTTCAATCACCTAAAAACACCTGTTCTTCAATCACCTAAAAACACCTGTTCTTCAATCACTTAAAAACACCTGCTCTTCAATCACCTAAAAACACCTGTTCTTCAATCACCTAAAAACACCTGTTCTTCAATCACTTAAAAACACCTGCTCTTCAATCACCTAAAAACACCTGCTCTTCAATCACTTAAAAACACCTGCTCTTCAATCACCTAAAAACACCTGTTCTTCAATCACCTAAAAACACCTGTTCTTCAATCACCTAAAAACACCTGTTCTTCAATCACCCAAAAAACCTGTTCTTCAGACGACTTTCCTAAAATGGAGCAACACCTGTAACATTCATCATGGTGGAGAGTTATGGTCGTGAAGTTACCATCAACATTCTTTACGATCTCTCAAGAAAGCGTCTCTCTCTCTCTCTCTCTCTCTCTCTCTCTCTCTCTCTCTCTGCTCACCTCAACTCATTTTTTTTTACACAGGGTTTGACAAGGTTAGGTTAAGAATCCCTTGCTTTATTGACAAGCTATTTACAGGTTAAGGATTCCTAACTTTATTGACAAGCTAAGAGCTGTTACCTAACATTCTATCTCTCTGTCTCTCTCTCTCTCTGTCTCTCTCTCTCTCTGTCTCTCTCTCTCTCTTTCTCTCTCTCTCTCTCTTTTACACATGGTTTGACAAAGTTAGGTTAAGGATCCCTAGCTTTATTGACAAGCTATTTACAGGTTAAGAATTCCTAACTTTATTGACAAGCTAAGAGCTGTTACCTAACATTCTTTCTCTCTAGACGCAGGGTTTTACAAGTTATGGGTCCTAAGCTTATTTACAAGTTAAGAGATGTTACCTACATCAGCTGTCTCTCCCTCCTCTCTCTCTCTCTCTCTCTCTCTCTCTCTCTCTCTCACCCACTCTCTCACCCTCATCTAAGGATGAGGTCACACAGCATCTCGCCCCATAATATTTTCCACAGAAGATACGTTACTCTCGGTGCATATCACCCTCAGTTATCTCAGCTTACGGCAGACGGTTCTCTTCCTCGCCCCCCCCCCATTGGTACCTTTCGTGGTTTTCCCCCCTCTCCCCCTTTTACCCATTTTTATATACGTAATATTTTTTCCCTCGTGCTTGCAAGCACGTCCAGGGAGGTTCTATCTTGTCTACACATCCCGGCTTAATGACTCCATTATGGAATTTATCGTCGACCTGATCTTTGATGGAGTATTTCAGACCCATTCGATTTTTAAACGCATAAGACTGTTGCATTCATGGGTGGGGGGGAGAGCTAAAGCCGTAAGGGGAAGGAGATGGCATACATAGTTACGTAGTTTGATTTTGGAGGAGACACGGAATTTCAGTGCTGTTATGTATGGGTTTAACATTTGCCTTTTATTTGGAGACGATAGTAAGATACAATGGATGGTTATCAAGTTCGATCCGAGGAAGGGAAGGAGAGCTCTAAATCCTCAGGTCAAGAGCCTTTTCATCACTCCTGGAAGATGGTAATTAAGTCAGTTGGCTACGTGTATAGTGAAGCTTGTAAATCCGTACGGCTGAGACACAGCGCCTTGGGAATGGGAGGTAACTAGGCTTGATTCGAGGAAGCGGAGGGGATGAAGGAGGTGGCTGTGCTTCCTAGAATCAAGAGCCCTCCAGCAGCATCAAGGTACTTCCCCCCCCCCCTCCCCCCCGTCAAAGAGGGTCTTTCATCACGGTGGACCAAATAGGGAACTGCAGGTTCACAGCGTCCGTAACTTTTGCAACAGGGCACGAGGGGTAGGGGAAGGAGGGGGAAGGAGGGGGAAGGAGGGGAAGAGGATGGAGAGGAGCAGCAGGAAGAGCAGGGAGTTGCCCTTTCGGTTGGTGCTCTGGTCGTGACTCTCACTCACGGAGCTGAAAGTTGATAGTTGATGTTGGTGGTGACGTGAAGGGTGACCTCGCCCTCCCACGCCTCCTGCCCCTCCCACGCCTCCTGCCCCTCCCACGCCTCCTGCCCCAGCCTCCCTCCCTCCCTCCCTCCGTCTTCACCACCATCTCTGTCATCACAATTTTTTTTCCATCTCCCGCAGATTCTACCAATATTTTCCTCATTCTCGCCTCATCATTCCCACCTCATCACGCTCACATCTTCGTCTCATCTTCCTCATATCATCCTCGACTATCATCCTCACATCATCCTCGCCTCATC
>NC_091326.1:4645518-4693018 GCF_038502225.1 Cherax quadricarinatus | reverse complement strand
GGCGAAACGTGTCATCAATAAAGACACACAACTGTTGAACATGTATCTTAATCATCAACATGAATATCTTTACCGAAGAAACGTTTCGCTAAGATACCCAAGTGTCTCGCCCGGATCTCATCCATCACTGATGAGCGTACGTGTAATAATGTTAGTAGAATTACCTATAATATCTTAGGTAAAAGGACACAAGTGAAACTAATGTGATATATATATATATATATATATATATATATATATATATATATATATATATATATATATATAATTATATATATATAATTATATATATATAATTATATATATATATATATATATATATATATATATATATATATATATATATATATATATATATATATATGAATATGGACAGCAGGTGTGTTGAGGAAACACGCTCCTATTGCTTCCATCCGTACGTACCGGGAATCGAACCACGGACCTCGATATGTAAGCCGAGTGCGCTACCAACCGAGCTACGGAACGCCATAATTAAACCTGACCTCTCAACACATCGCTAAACCACCATACAAAACATCACCTCATTATATCTCATATCCAACATTATATCCAACATTATATGCTCTTAAGGGCTACAATACCTCTCAATTATGAGGCGATTAAACAAGGATTCTCGAAAGAGGATTTTATAAGCCGTAAAGGCGAATTTGCCGTGTTATCCGGACACAAAAAGACCCGGTTTGTGAAGCTCTGATATTTTTTCTCGAGTTTCCCCTTGAAAAAGTTTGCCGACGCAGCAGAGGGATAACTTATAAATTTTGAAAAAAAAAAAGAAAAAAAGTATTTATTGGATATTTTCACTGTTTTAACTAGTGTTTTAATCAGCGTTAACATAGTTAACATTAACATATTACGATAAAGTTTACCTTAGATTCTACATTGCTATATGGTTAACAATTAGTTAAAATCATAACTATAATTTTTAAAAGGGTGGAAGGGTAAGCCAGCGGAAGGCCTCGGTCAGATGACCAAATCTCCAGCATTGTTTCCTGACGAACCTTACCTAACGTTCCTATTAACATAATTTAAATCATTAGCAATACTGTTAACATTTAAACCATTATTAACATTAAGAGTACTAACGACACTGACCAGTAACAGGTAATGTAGCCAACGGGACAGATAACGTCACGTCAGGTAACGTAAACAAACCATGGAACGGGTCGGGGGTTGATTCCACGGCCAGTCCTAAAATTCACAGGACATAACGAGGACATAAGTGAACGAGGACATAAGTGAACGAGGACATAACTGAACGAGGACATAACTGAACGAGGACATAACTGAACGAGGACATAACTGAACGAGGACATAACTGAACGAGGACATAACTGAACGAGGACATAACTGAACGAGGACATAACTGAACGAGGACATAACTGAACGAAGACATAACTGAACGAGGACATAACTGAACGAGGACATAACTGAACGAGGACATAACTGAACGAGGACATAACTGAACGAGCACATAACTGCTACTTTAGCCTGCCTCATGCTGGGCGAAAACCCATGACGCCTTAATCCACTGGACCATACAATCCTGAAGAGTAGCGCATCCAGCGGAACTGGATGTTGTACTCGCTACCCAAGGACACACGATGGTGTGGATGACTCTAGGCTAATTTCATTCTAGTCTCTGTTTGGTGTACTAGTACAACGAACAGTATTTTATTGTGACCACGAACGAGTGGTATTGATCAATAACAACACTGCGACTAGCCAAGGACTCGAATCCATGCTGCTTTGGCCCGCACAATAATATAAAATATTGCTCGTTGTACTAGTACACCAAACAGGGACTAGAATGAAATTAGCCTAGAGTCATCCACACCATCGTGTGTCCTTGGGTAGCGAGTACAACATCCAGTTCCGCTGGATGCGCTACTCTTCAGGATTGTATGGTCCAGTGGATTAAGGCGTCATGAGTTTTCGCCCACCATGAGACAGGCCAAAGTAACATGGGTTCGAGTCCTTGGCTAGTCTCAGTGTTGTTATTGATCAATACCACTCGTTCGTGGTCACATTTATATATATAATATATATTATATATATATATATATATATATATATATAAACAACCACGGTAAAAAGTGAACTTCCAAGCGCTTTCGTGATTTCTCACATTATCGAAGAACTGCCCCTTGATAATGGAGGAGATCTCGAGACAACTAGGCGCTTTGAAGCGCTGTTTGGCCAGGTAGTCAGGAAGAGAGACCAGGTGTGTGTGCAGTGACTAACCCCGTGTGGGTCTCGCGATACATGCTGGCCGATGCGGGTCTTATTAATGAAGATCTCAAGGCCACGATCATCTTCCGGTCTGTTGTTCCAGGGGAGGCTTTTGTTTAAGGCTTTCTGGTGGGCTCCATTAAACGTGTAACCACTGAGAGGGGAAAAACAGGCCAGCGGGAGGCTTATCATTCCTATATGGCACCGTAACGTGAGAAAATACGAGGTATTGTACTTTGATGGGAGTCTATGACGACTAAGAGAAGGGGAGAGAATGATGGGGTGGAGATTGTGGGGTGGGAATGGTGGGGTGGAGATTGTGGGGTGGGAATGGTGGGGTGGAGATTGTGGGGTGGGAATGGTGGGGTGGAGATTGTGGGGTGGGAATGGTGGAGTGGAAATTGTGGGGTGGGAATGGTGGGGTGGAGATTGTGGGGTGGGAATGGTGGGGTGGAGATTGTGGGGTGGGAATGGTGGAGTGGAGATTGTGGGGTGGGAATGGAGGAGTGGAAATTGTGGGGTGGGAATGGTGGGGTGGAGATTGTGGGGTGGGAATGGTGGGGGTGGGAATGGTGGGGTGAGGAAGGTGGGTAGTAAAGATAGGGACAGTGCTAGAGTGATATAATGAGCTTGTTGAAGTGGAATGAACGAGAGAGAGAGAGAGAGAGAGAGAGAGAGAGAGAGAGAGAGAGAAATCTTATTTCTACTGATGTCAGAAATACCAGCTTAGAGGAACTCACTTCAGTGAATCAGGTCGAGCTGAACAAATTGTAACGAGTCTCTGAACGTGTTGAACAAAGTCATAACCATAAATGACGTTGAACAAGTGTAACAGAGCTACTGGACGCAGTGAACACAAAGATGTGGACCATAAACAGCGCTGAACGAGTGTGAACGAGTCATTGACCGCGTTGAACAGTTATAATTAATCACATAAACGCTAAACGTCCAGCTGCTTCGATTATATTAACCGGGAAGCGCTAAGCTCGTAAGGACTATGAAGCGGCTTAGATGCGAGGGAGACTTTCACGCAGCTCCAGTTCCTGGGATCAAGAGCCCTCCACCAGCATCAAGGTGCAACTCCCTGCCTCGTAGAGTTCTTGGTATACATCAATCAACCAGACCACCCACATCAATTAACCAGACCACCCACATCAATTAACCAGACCACCCACATCAATTAACCAGACCACCCACATCAATTAACCAAACCACCCACATCAATTAACCAAACCACCCACCTCAGTCAACCAAACCACCCACATCAGTCAACCAAACCACCCACATCAGTCAACCAGACGACCCACATCAGTCAACCAAACCACCCACATCAATTAACCAGACCACCCACATCAATTAACCAGACCACCCACATCAATTAACCAAACCACCCACATCAATTAACCAAACCACCCACATCAATTAACCAGACCACCCACATCAATTAACCAGACCACCCACATCAATTAACCAGACCACCCACATCAATTGACCAGACCACCCACATCAATTAACCAGACCACCCACATCAATTAACCAGACCACCCACAACAATTAACCAGACCACCCACAACAATTAACCAGACCACCCACAACAATTAACCAGACCACCCACAACAATTAACCAGACCACCCACAACAATTAACCAGACCACCCACAACAATTAACCAGACCACCCACAACAATTAACCAGACCACCCACAACAATTAACCAGGGGGGGAGAAACCTTCTACTGGCGCTAATTAAGGCGAGTGTTCTTATGGTCAACATCATCTGATAACCTGTAATTAAAATGCTCTAACATATATATTTAGGTCAATTTAATTATCTTCTGTACTATATGTATGTGTGTGTGTGTGTGTGTGTGTGTGTGTGTGTGTGTGTGTGTGTGTGTCACCTACGTAAAGTTCTGCCGTGCAGACAGACGACAGCAGGCGAGTATCAACATAGGGGTGCCTCAGGGTGGCGTCCTTGATCCATAATTATTCCATATCTGTATCGGTGGCTTATCAAATGCCAGTCTTGCTTGCCGAAGACGCAACATTTGTCGTGTCTAACAGAGCTGTTTGTCCACACCCAGACACTGAACGAGGAGCCAGTAAACAGTTACGAACTTACTCCTCATTATTGATAAGACATATATATATATGTACATGTATGGTAGACAGTACCGACAAGTTGAAGAATTAGACACAAGTGCAACATCTGGGTATCTTTAATGTAGACGTTTGTAGACGTTACTGTTATGTATATAGTTCAGTCTTCCAATTATGTCTTTGGATTTTTATCGTTAAAGCCAAAGGATTTCGTAACGCCTCTCTCTGTCTGTCTGTCTCTCTCACCATCCACATTCTCGCATCCCCTTCCCTCCCTTCCCACATTGAGTATTCCCTCGCATCCTCATTCCTCACCTCCCACATGTATTTCCCCGCGTCCAGTGCATTACACCATCCCATTAAATAATATTTACAATCAAAACACCCGAGCACAACCCAGGAGGCTCGGCACACCTCTGCTCTCCACCCCCCCCCCATCACCATTCTCACCTCTATGGTCCCCCGGGGCAGTGGTCAATGTCCCCTGACGCCAGGGACACCACCTGACCTCCAGTGACCCCCCCCCCTTCCAGATTTTCAAGGTCACAGGATAATAGATCATCTGAGGAAATATTTTGGAAGTCAGTCTGGAATCAACTCTATTTTTTTTTCTTCTCTTTTATTTCCAGGATTTTGAGAAAGATTTTTTATTATTTTCCTGTTTGACTTTTACATTCTCATCTTTTTTTTAGAGGAGAGGATATATGACTTTAATTTTTAAGATTTTATATATATAAATATATATATATATATATATATATATTATATATATATATATATATATATATATATATATATATATATATATATATATATATATATATATTATATATATATATATATATATATATATATATATATATATATATATATATATATATATATATATATATATATATTATATATATATATATATATATATATATATATATATATATATATATTATATATATATATATATATATTATATATATATATATATATATTATATATATATATATATTATATATATATATATATATATATATATATATATATATATATATATATATATATTATAATAATAATTTCGCCAAAATCATTCTGAACCTAACGAAAAAAATATATTTCACTGTGTTTGTTTAGTATTAAATTATTGTAAACAAATCTAAAATATATTTAGTTGGGTTAGGCTAAAATAAATTGTTCTTGTTATAATAAGGTTAGGTAAGTTTTCTAAGATTCTTTTGGAGCAAAATTATAAAAAAATTTACATTAACATTAATGAAAAAATATATCTTTAAACGTATAAGAGAAAATTTTAGAAAGAACTTAATTTTAAATGAGTTCTTGCTAATTGACCAGTTTTACATATTCGGCACGACATATATATATATATATATATATATATATATATATATATATATATATATATATATATATATATATATATATATATATATATGTAATTTTTTTTCTAGATATGTACAGGTGAAATTTGTTTAACTTTTGTGGGGAAAAAATTATGGGAGTACAAATCCCATAATTAATAATAATAATAATAAAAATAATAATAAAATTCAAATAACTACAATAAATTTTATTATTATTATTATTTTAAAATTCTCATTTTCATGAGAGTGTACAGAGATCCTTTACTGCACGTATAAGTTCTGTCAAGCACCTTAACTACTGGGAACGCTTGGAAGCACTTGACTTGTACTCGTTGGAACGCAGGAGGGAGAGATATATCATAATCTACACTTGGAAAATCTTGGAAGGAATGGTCCCAAATCTGCACACAGAAATCACTCCCTACGAAAGTAAAAGACTGGGCAGGCGATGCAAAATGCCCCCAATAAAAAGTAGGGGCGCCATTGGTACACTAAGAGAAAACACCATAAGTGTCCGGGGCCCAAAACTGTTCAACAGCCTCCCATTAAGCATCAGGGGAATTGCCAATAAACCCCTGGCTGCCTTCAAGAGAGAGCTGGACAGATACCTAAAGTCAGTGCCGGATCAGCCGGGCTGTGGCTCGTACGTTGGACTGCGGGCGGCCAGCAGTAACAGCCTAGTTGATCAGGCCCTGATCCATCGGGAGGCCTGGTCATGGACCGGGCCGCGGGGGCGTTGATCCCCGGAATAACCTCCAGGTATGACCAAATTTTTTTCTGAGATATGATGACTTTTCGTCAATTAAAAAAAATCTTATAGACTGCATGAGAGTGATATCTGAGGAGGTGTGTATCTCACTGGGATGAAGGTCACTGTGTCTTTGTAGATTTAGGGTGGGGGCATTGGATATGGCATGGGTGTTTTGGTTTAGAGTGTTTGGTTGCACTGGGGTTGACCTGGTTGGGGGGGCTTCTATAGGAAGTTGTGAGGGAGGCTGTATTTGATCATCTTCCTGGGTCTGGGATCTCCTGTCTGTCTCCTCCATCCCCTCTCTTTCCTCTTGTCGCCTTTGTACCATTAAAGTTCTCAGGTCCTTGTTTAATGGTCACTGCTTGGACCTTTAGACACACACACACACACACACACACACACACACACACACACACATACACACACATACACACACATACCAGCACGGATTCACGGAAGGCAAATCCTGTGTCACAAACCTTCTGGAGTTTTATGATAAAATAACAGAAGTAAGACAAGAGAGAGAGGGGTGGGTTGATTGCATCTTCTTGGACTGCAAGAAGGCCTTTGACACAGTCCCTCACAAGAGATTAGTGCAGAAGCTAGAGCATCAGGCGCATATAACAGGAAGGGCACTGCAATGGATCAGAGAATACCTGACAGGGAGGCAACAACGAGTCATGGTACGTAATGATGTATCACAGTGGGCACCTGTGACGAGCGGGGTCCCACAGGGGTCGGTCCTAGGACCAGTGCTATTTTTGGTATATGTGAACGACATGACGGAAGGGTTAGACTCAGAAGTGTCCCTGTTTGCAGATGATGTGAAGTTAATGAGGAGAATTAAATCTGATAAGGACCAGGCAGGACTTCAAAGAGACCTGGACAGACTGGACACCTGGTCCAGCAAATGGCTTCTCGAATTTAATCCTGCCAAATGCAAAGTCATGAAGATAGGGGAAGGGCACAGAAGACCACAGACAGAGTATAGGCTAGGTGGCCAAAGACTGCAAACCTCACTCAAGGAGAAAGATCTTGGGGTGAGTATAACACCGAGCATGTCTCCGGAAGCACACATCAATCAGATAACTGCTACAGCATATGGGCGCCTGGCAAACCTGAGAACAGCATTCCGATACCTTAGTAAGGAATCATTCAAGGCACTGTACACCGTGTATGTCAGGCCCATACTGGAGTATGCAGCACCTGTTTGGAACCCGCACTTGATAAAGCACGTCAAGAAACTAGAGAAAGTACAAAGGTTTGCGACAAGGTTAGTTCCAGAGCTAAGGGGAATGTCCCATGAAGAAAGATTAAGGGAAATCGGCCTGACGACACTGGAGGACAGGAGGGTCAGGGGAGACATGATAACGACATATAAAATACTGCGTGGAATAGACAAGGTGGACAAAGACAGGATGTTCCAGGGAGGGGACACAGAAACAAGAGGCCACAATTGGAAGTTGAAGACACAAATGAGTCAGAGAGATAGTAGGAAGTATTTCTTCAGTCATAGAGTTGTAAGGCAGTGGAATAGCCTAGAAAATGACGTAGTGGAGGCAGGAACCATACACAGTTTTAAGACGAGGTTTGATAAAGCTCATGGAGCGGGGAGAGAGAGGGCCTAGTAGCAACCGGTGAAGAGGCGGGGCCAGGAGCTAGGACTCGACCCCTGCAACCACAAATAGGTGAGTACAAATAGGTGAGTACACACACACACACACACACACCAATGGAGAATTAGAGAGAGAGAGAGAGAGAGAGCAACCCGGAGACAGACAGGCAAACACAGAATAAAAAAAAAAAAACTCACTTTTCTATTGTTTAAGAAATTCACTCCCGTGTAAACTCAAGCCCCCTTCCCCTCCCCCTCCCCCCTCCCCCCTAAAAAAGCCACTTTCTTAACTTACAAACATCTGGATCTGTCATCCGGTTGACAGACCCCCCGTCAACCTCCTCCCCCCCCCACTCATCTTCCCCTCCACCATCCAGTCTTTAAAGTCCCCCCCCCTTTTTTTAATTAATAAAGCAAGCAACAGAGAATAACATAAAACTCTGAAGGAACCCACAGTAAACCCAGATGATAAATACGAGACTGCGTATTTCGATCCGAAAATAAGCCCCTTATTTTTGGATCAAAGGTATTGATAACCTATATTTTCACTTAATAATAATAATAATAATAATAATAATAATAATAATAATAATAATTTTATTTCCTCAATTTTGCCCCCCAGGATGCGACCCACACCAGGCGACTAACACCCAGGCACCTATTTTACCGAAAGGTGAACAGGGACATGCTTCCTTTGCCCCCCTACCATCAGCCCCCTTCCTCAGGTACCAACCTTTACGTACTCATGTACTCGGGTTTATTTCTGCGTCTCATGAAGATGATCACAGGTTAGAAGCGAAATACACAGCTCCTCAGATATCGCTTTTATGCAGCCTATAAGATTTTTTTTAATTGAAAAACGTCATCATACCTCAAAAAAAATTGGTCATAAAAATGAGAATTTTAAAATAATAATAATAATAATAATTACTATTATTAATACATTTTGAGGTACTAAAGGCAGAAGGGAAGGAAGAAGAGAGAGATTATTGGATAAATACACAATCAGTCGGTCATGAGGACCGCCTTCCTCCCACAAACACTTGATTATGCTTGAGTGCACTCAATCACATGGGCACACACACACACACACACACACACACACACACACACACACAGGAGGAAGGAGCAAGGCTGCAAATGGAACCAGACAGACCACATGATTAGTCAAATGGCTGCTTGAATTCAATTCCAAGGTTATGACAATGTGGGGAAGAGCGAGAAGATCGGGCACGGAGTGCAGTCTCCTTTTTTTTTCCCGCGAGTTGTAAGACAGTGGCAGAGAGTCAACTCGCTGTGCTCTCTTAATCTCCATTTTCCTGCACAACTGCGCTCTGTAAGTGTTGTAAATGAGAGTACTGGAGTGAATATCTGAGTAATGGGACACTGCCCTTGTTGTACGCCTCACCTGAGGACTTGATTTACTGCCAGGTACACAGATACTACCTGTACCTGTGTCCCTACTAATACACTGTCTTCTTATTGTGCCCACGACGTCCCTGCTCTTCACCGTTCACCAATTTGATTTTTTCTGTATATCCACCCATACCTCACACTCTAGCCTGCTATGATAGCATGCTTCTTTTAACACAGGGTTTGACAAAGTTAAGGATCCCTAGCTTTATTGACAAGCTATTTACAGGTTATGGATCCCTAGCTTTATTGACAAGCTATTTACAGGTTAAGGATCCCTAGCTTTATTGACAAGTTATTTACAGGTTAAAGATTCCTAACTTTATTGACAAGCTAAGAGCTGTTACCTACATCAGCTCATTTGAAAGCATTTTTATTGTTATGAGACATACAAGTAGAGAACAGGATGAAGTTAGAACCATCTGTGGGCCAGCATTTTCATTTGATCAACTGACTTTATCTCGTTGACATCATAATGCTGTACGAATGTGTTCCATACTCGAGTCATCCTGGGTATATATAATCTCAGATGGAGTGATGTTCTGGAGAAGGGTACAGCCAGAGTGAAGTTGCTGCTGGCTGCTCATCTTGTGGTATAGAAGCTTGCTCCACGCTGTCCTCGAAGTGGACAAGGCCCTCACGTACTTTCCACGTATACATTATCGCGTATCTCCGTCTCCTCCGCTCTAGAGAGTACATATTTAGGAGTCTGTGGCATGCCAAGTAACTCGACTCGGCTCACGAAATATTTTATTTATTCAAAGTAATTTAAATGCGTTTGAGATGTAAATAATCTCTATCTATTCCAGCTCTGATGTTTCTCCTGTCTTGAACGGTGCCCTCAACACTGAATAAAAAAAATAAACACAGATACAGTATAATGCGAGCCTTTATTGACAACGTTTCGCCCACACAGTGGACTTTATTAAGCACAAGAGTACATGAGTAGTGTGGAGAGTCAGATGGAGAATGTTGGGTAGGTTATATTCGAGACGAACCTCAAATTCAATCTCCCCAATATTCTCCACCTGACTCTCACTCATACACTCTTCACCCAGGTAGATCTGTTTGTGACCTGTTAAAACCCACTGCGTGGGCGACACCTTGACAATAAAGGCTCACATACCGCATTTGTGATTATTTTGCCACCGTGGCGGTATTTTATACCATTTCAAGTTAATAGTGAGTGCTCTAACCACTGGTACGAGCACTCACTATCCTCTGAAGAAGAGCTTGGATCTAGGCGAAATACCAGTGTCTTTAAGAGTACAGACATGTGCCACAGCTGGGTATCTTTACTGGAGAAACGTATCATAAATAAAGATACCCCAACTGGTGGGTATTTCATACCATTTCCAGCGGTACATACATATCTCCCATTGCATCAAGGAGGCAGTAGAGCGCTGGGAATTGGGAGGGGATAGGGAGGAATGGGGAGGGGGCGTATTTCACCAGGTGGGGATCAGCGTAGCGTGTCATAGCCAAATACGTCCCAAGGTCCTCAAATACACCCATTGCATATCACCCATTGCCACCCCCATCTCCCCCATCACTTATCTTCTTAGTTCCAACACTGCACTCACAGCCCCATCACCTCTAGTACCTCCCCAACACTTACATCACCACCTCAGCACCTCCCCGTCAATTCATCACTTCCTGCACCCCATCACCCCCCTCAGTACCTACAACGCCTCCCCAGTAATATATACATGTATACAATAATGCATATACTACTTGTGGATGCTAGTACACCAAACGGGGAGGAGAATGAAATTAGCTCAGAATCACCAACACCACCGTATGTCCTCGGATCACGGTAAAACACCTAGCTCTGCTGGGTGCTTGATTATCGTACGATTGAGTGGTCCTGTGCGTTAGAGCGTCATGTGATTTTCGCTCACCATGAGGCGGACCAAAACGCCATGGGTTCGAGTCCTCGGCTAGTCGCATTGTTATATATAATATATATATATATATATATATATATATATATATATATATATATAGAGAGAGAGAGAGAGAGAGAGAGGGGGGGGAGAGGGAGAGAAAAGTGCAACACCTGGGTATCATCTACTTAGTTATCACAGTTATCAACTTAAGTGAGGAACAGACTAAACTTACCTTCCTTCTCCACACTGACGACAGCTTCCGCTTAACCAATTAAATTACCAAACACAAACACGCACACAAACAGAGGCCCCGACACAAACAAACACACACCCTCACTCCACCACTGCCTCCATGGAGTGAGCACATTTCGAACCCATTTTTCCGGCCGGTCCGAAGCAGTCACCCAGGATTCAGAGATGCGACGGGAAGGTAGGGGATTCCGCGCCCTTCTCCAGGTGAAGGGCTCTTGATTTTAGGGATCTGGAGCTACCCTTTCCCCCCTCCCTTCCCCCCCCCCAAGGTCGTACCTGATGGCTAACCATTCTCCAAGAACCAGCATCGTCTCTAAGGGATCGAAACACTGGGGAATTGTGACGGTCAGAGGGGCGGTTCACAGAGGCCAACCATGTAACAAAGCCGCGGTTTAAAACGAGGCAGTTTCAGTGTCAACCCAACACTGGTTACGTTGTATATTCGCAGGATATACACACCTCTCGGAGTATACCTCGGTGTATATACCTCGAGAGTTGAGTTTAATTCTTCTCTAGGTATTAAGTATTCTTAACCAATGGGGAACAGGTGACATGCGCGGCCTGACCCACGTATAGTCGATAGACTTCAAACCCCGACACATCAACAGCGTACATACCGGTGTATATACCGATGCACAGTATATACACCGAGAGGTGCATGTATCTGTATACATTTACAAACATCTGCGTATATTCACCTAGAGGTATCCATCGGCGCGTAAATACACAGGAAGGGATATACATCTCACTGTATATACAGTGTATATCTATTCTGAAAGTTTACTTTAATTCCTGTTCTTGAGAATATTCTTCAGATCTCGGTGTACAGGTGACATAGCCTTAATGAGCCAACACCACCGTGCAGTAGATAGGTTTGAAACCTAGCAAATCAATTTGAATTGGTTATTAGGGGTATATACATCGAGAGGTTTATATAACTCAATGTGTATATACCTAGCAAGACCTAGCTTGTACTAGCCATTCGTAGCATTTTCTAGTCAGTCCTAGTTTGTCCTAGTTAGTCCTAGCCTGAGTAATGAGGGAGAGAATAATGCAGGGAGAATGCAAATGAAGATAGAAGGGAAGTGCACAAGGAGAGAAAAGGGAGAAGAGGAAGGGAAGAAGAGAGGAGGAAAGAGAGAGAGAGAGAGAGAGAGAGAGAGAGAGAGAGAGAGAGAGAGAGAGAGAGAGAGAGAGAGAGAGAGAGAGAGAGAGATACCACCTCGTCACCCCACTATCCTCCCGAACACAACCTCCTAACCCCTACTATCCTCCCCACCTCCTTTTCAACCTCGTTGTCTCCCTCTGTCCCTCCCCCTACAACCTCCCCTTCCCTTCCTCCCTCCCCCTTTCCCAGGGACAATTAGACATTCCAAACAAGCAGGTGTTCTTCCCCCTTCCCCCCTATCTCTCCCTCTCCCTCTTTCTTCCCCCCTTCCCTCTGCACCCATGGGAGGGGGCAACCCCCCATCTCTCCCTCACCCCACTCCCTAGCCCTATCCAAATGGTCCTCTTCCCCACCTACCCTTCCCCTTCCCGTCATCCCCAAGCACTTCCCCGTCCCCCTCTTTCCCCTCTCCCCCTCCTTCCCCTCTCTAGCAATGCAGGTGCTGTTCCCCAAACACTCCTTCCGTGGGTCAGTAATCTTGACCCACGTCTCCTCCTCTTCCTCCTCCTCCTCCTCTTCCTCCTCCTCTTCCTCCTCCTCCATCCATTTTCATATTTCTCTCTATTCTTTCATCTAAGTTAAGAAGTAAAGAAAGAGAGAGGGAGATTAGATTTACCTTCGAAAAGTTCTAAGCGTTAGAATGGTAAATAACTGCCAGAAATAAACTAAATAATGCAGATCTTAATATCACAGCGAATAAGATTTAGGAGTTCTGGCTAGCAGTAATCTAAAGCCCAGACAACAGTAAGTGTTAGAAATAAAACTAACAGAATCCTTGGCTTTATATCAAGAAGCATAAATAATAGAAGTCCTCAGGTTGTTCTTCAACTCTATATATCATTGGTTAGGTCTCATTTAGACTATGCTGCACAGTTCTGGTCACCGTATTACAGAATGGATATAAATGCTCTGGAAAACGTACAAAGGAGGCTGATAAAGATGATCCCATGTATCAGAAATTTTGGTAGGTAAGACACATAGGCAACAGTTAGGCAACTTTATTCCGAAACGTTTCGCCTACACAGTAGGCTTCTTCAGTCGAATACAGAAAGTAGGCAGGAACAGTAGAGACGTGAAGACGATGTAATCAGTCCATCACCCTTGAAGTCGTAGAATTTGAGGCTGTCAGTCCCTCAGCCTGGAGAAGTTCAGTTCCATAGTCAGGAACTATCTGAAGATCAAGGGACAGTGCGGAGACTTAAATACTGTCGGAAGGAGAGGTGCAGAGTAGTAGTAGTAGTAGTAGTAGTAGTGAGAATGTATTTAAGCATTTAAGTCTCCGCACTGTCGCTTGATCTTCAGATAGTTCCTGACTATGGAACTGAACTTCTCCAGGCTGAGGGACTGACAACCTCAAATTCTACGACTTCAAGGGTGATGGACTGATTACATCGTCTTCACATCTCTACTGTTCCTGCCTACTTTCTGTATTCGACTGAAGAAGCCTACTGTGTAGGCGAAACGTTTCGGAATAAAGTTGCCTAACTGTTGCCTATGTGTCTTACCTACCAACCTGTCGGTATTGTATACCATTTTGATGTTCATCAGAAATCTTCCCTATGAGGACAGACTGAGGGGCCTGAATCTGCACTCTCTAGGAAGGCGTAGAATCAGGGGGAGATATGATCGAGCTGTATAAATGGAAAACAGGAATAAAAGGGAATATAAATAACGCACTAAAAGTATCTAGCCAAGACAAGACTCGAAGATAATGGTTTCAAGCTGGAAAAATTTAGATTTAGAAAGGATATAGGAAAGCACTGGTTTGGCAATAGAGTTGTGGATAAATGGAACAAACTCCCGAGTAACATTTCTGAAGCTAAAACGTTAGGCAAATACACGAGTGGGTGTGGGTGGGTGTGACTTGGACCTGCCTATCATGGGTCAGTAGGCCTTCTGCAGTGATCCATCTTTCTAATGTTATGGTAGTGGCTAGTTTATTGTGTACCTCATAGCCATCCTGTGGAAGGTAATGCAAGAACATATGGACACACCAAAGGCCCAGGAGCTAGTCCCATGAGGGTTAACAGGAGAACATCTGGATTTATATCTACAATTCTCTTATCTGTTGCAAGAAAATTAAAGAAATTTGCTTAATATGTCTGGTATCTTCTTATTAAAGCAATTTATCTTGACATATCGTGCGCGCGCGCGCGCACACACACACACACACACACACACACACACACACACAGAGAGAGAGAGAGAGAGAAAGGGAGGGAGGGAGATGGGAAGGAGGTAGTGCAAGGAAGAAGAGAATGAAGCCTGGTAGAAAAGGAAGAGGAGTGAATGATTAAGGATTAGAGGAAGGCAAGTGTAAAGAAAACTATAGGACATAGGCAAGGAAGGGAAGGAATAAGGGAGGGATTGTAGGAGAATGATTACGGGAGGGAGAGAGAGAATTAAGGGAAGGATTAGAAGAATGTGGTAGGAAAAACAGGGAATCATTAAGGAAGGGTAGTGAGTAGGTAGGTAGGTAGGGAGAGAGGGAGGGGAGGGGAGAGAGGGATACCCGTGGCTAACACCAGGGATACACACATCAGGGATGGAGCACCTTAAGGCTTCGTGTCCTAACACAAAAGGTGACCACTGTGCTGAACGAGGGGCGTGTGCCACCTGCCTCTCCAGCACCACCTGTCTGTAGCTGTCTGTAGCTGTCTCTACGTCTGTGTGTCTGTAGATCTGTGTATTTGTCTGTGACTCTTTGTCTCCTTTACCAACTGTCTGCCTCTATCTACAGCTATCTATCCATGGCTGTTTGTAAACCAACCTTGTCATCCTATTTTGACAAGTTAAATGTTCCCTGAGTCTGCTCTATGGTATTTCGTGAGCAGATTATGGCGGATTCAAAGCATCTACTTCGTGTTTCCTCTCCTTCCTTGTTCACCAATTGTGCTACTCTCCGGTATACCAGGCATAACAAACCTTGTCTTTGTGTATATCTTAGTCTTGAGGAAGAGAACAGACTGCAGCGTTCATCTCCTCGACCTCCTGCTCGCCAAACAAGGCTACCTACACCGAGATAACAGACGATAGCCCTTAGATAGCAGCAGATAGTTCTTGCTAACAGACTCTGCACGGGCCTCGAAGTTCTTCTCTGTGTTTACCATATTCTCTCAAGTATTTAACATGCAAACTACACCAGAAATCCGCCGTCAAACTTTGCGGGAACTGTCACTGCTACAATTTACAATTTCTCAAGACTGTCTGCTTATGTTGTACTGTGTAGATCAGCAGAATGTTAGCAGAATCTCAGCAGATTCGTTCAGAGGGACTCATTTCTGCAACTTTGCAGGCTCTTAATGTGTTAATTGCATCAGGAAAGGCCTAGAGCTATTATTCAACTCCGATTGTGTTTGTTTTGCATATAGTGAGTTGTATGCATGTGAAGCAAGTAGAAAACATCTCTATGAGCCATAGTCCAAGGAGGAGGATGAGGAGGAGGAGGTGCTAGGAAGACTGAGGACCTGGCTGAAAGAGGCGAGTTAGAGCCTATATTTACAGTGGTGATGAGGTAGGCAGCACCATTGTGGCGGTAGTAGTCAACCATTGTAAGCTGCACCATTGTCGTTCCATCCACTAATTTCTTTGGGCCGTGAAGTGTGAGTGGAAGGGGGAAGAGGAGATGAAGGTGCGGGGAATGACTGGGAGATGTGGAGGGAATGCTGGAAGGGGATGCCGCTAGAAAAGGGGCTAGACATGTAGAGTAAAGGAGTGGAAGGTGAGGGTTAGAAGAGATGGGACTAGATGGGGGGAAAAGGGTGAAACGAGAAGAGGGGGTTAGAACTATGATGGGGTAATGGAGTGAACTCCTTGCAGTTGAGAAATACACAATTTACCAATCCATGATTTTATTGGCCAGTCTCTGGAATTCTGTCGAAAGCTTTAGCGAGATGAATCCTCTCAGAAACAGCCTGTTTTTGTACGGTGGTCACTGCTTTTGTCTGTGTATGTCTGTGTCTGGCTGTAAAATCAGCCTGTGTCTGCCTCTGCTTGTATGTTTGTCTGTGTGCCTATGTCTGCATAGCTGTGTGTGATTATCTAATTTACTAGCCTGAGTTGCGTCTGCAGGGGTCGAGTCCACTGGCCTCACCTTACTGATTCCTGAACTCAAGAACACGGTCATATCTACTCCTGAAACTGTGTACAGTGCATTGGTCTCGACCACTATCAACAAGTCACAGCAAGGCACCAACAGTAGATACCTCGGAATCCCAACAAACGTTCACTGCTTCTCCCAATTCATCTCTCGTTTCTCCTACCTCTCTCCTCGGGGATCAAGATTTTGCAATCACCTAGAGACCTTTTCGTCCATCCAGAGAACCATCATCGCACGAGGTAACAATAACAAGCACTCGACGCCCTAGTGGACGTTCCGGCTGTTCCGTCGGTGGGGGGACGGGGCCAAACCTGACCGCTGCGGTTGAACTGTTCACTCCAGTCATTGTCAACACGGAGCTCACTCGAGCTACACGGGGCTCACTCGAGCTCAATGCCTCTAATTTCGTATGCGTTATTGTTGCAATCCTCAGCATACATCAGACCAGCTGGCACGTCTTGAGAAAACACTGCAGTCTGACGACTTAGGTCCTGGAAGCCTCGTCCTACAACGGGGCTCCTCAGCCTCGAGGAATTCAACTCTTCAAGGCGTTTGACTTGATCAAGAATAAAAAGCCACAATACCGTGACTGAAACAATACACAAATAACCCGCACATACAGAGGAGCTTATGACAACGTTAAAAGCTTCTCTTTCTTGTGCATCGTTCGACTTCGTCTCAGCTCCAAGTCATCGTTATGTTAACGAACTCAACACCTGACGTTCTGGCAGCTTTGTTCGTCGAGCGATCGCATCCCAGCGGAAAGAATCACGACGGCCTGAGATTATGCATGAACTGAGCTAAATCAAACAAGTTTAAGAGGGCCATTGTGTCGCTGTTGTTGGTGAGTTTGGGATTAGTGTAGCTACATAATGCAGGTTAAGAAGGTGAGAGCTACAGGATACTCCACTACCACCACCAACACTACCATCAAACCAACCGGGCCTAGGGGGACGTTGACCCCCGGGACACCGTCTAGGTAGACTGTGTGCTGCTAGCCTCCATCCTGCAAACAGAGGCACACACACATAGTTGGCATCGTGATAAAAATTCCATTAGAATCACTTTTATGCATATATATATATATATATATATATATATATATATATATATATATATATATATATATATATATATATATATTATATATATATATTTCTTCCCGATGTTTCACAGAAAGAATATTTAATGGTAGACTTCGATAACCTGGGGAAAACGCGACACCTCGACTTTAATAGTGTAAGCACATGCTCTACCACGTTTGATCGAGGGGTCTGCATGAGCTAATTCAGTTCGATCCTTGTGTACACACACATACACACGCACACAGTGAAGAGGCGGGGCCAGGAGCTATGAATCGACCCCTGCAACCCCAATTAGGCGAGTATACACACAGAAGAGGCGTGATAAAGCTCTTGGAGCAGGGAGAGAGTGGACCCAGTAGCGACTAGCGAAGAGGCTGGGCCGGGAGCTGTAACTCGACCCTTGCCACCACATGCAGATGCGTCTGGTAGACATAGTCAATAAAAGACTTATAAAAAAGACAAAAGGCAACTAAATTGACAAATGACCAAAAAACTGGAAGCATATTACTCTGCTTCTCTCACCTCGGTAATAGGTTGGAGGAGCGTGTTGAAACCTCTCTTCATGAGATTAACGCGAGCCGATTAAGGGGATTTTTTTTATTTTTAATAGTGCCGTAAGAGAACTAATATTTTACTGGATCAACGTTTCGCTCAGTGTAGAGTTTTATCAAGTCATGTGTCTCTGCATAGAGCTTCATCGTGTTTCTCTTGTAGAGCTTTCTTAAGTTGTGTTTCTTTCTTTATAGAGCTTTATCAAGTCAATGTTCCCCTCTGTATAAAGCTCTATTAAGTCCAGTGCTCCCCTCTGTGTGGAGCCTTCCGCTTCTCCCTGCGTAGAGCATCACCATCAAATCAATACGCCATTTACAACTATCGAGGTCAGCGTATATACGCCTTGCGTACCCCTACCACAATGAGATCATTCTCGCCAGCCGTATTATCGGGAATTACTTGCTCAGGACACGTCCAACGAATCGGGGAGGGGGAGAAGGGGAAGGGGGAGGGAAGGGGGAAGGGGGAAGAGGAAGGGGGAAGGCTGGACAGTGTCATGTTTATAATTAGTTAGATAATGACTCTTGCTGAAGCGTGTGCCTTGTTTGAGGGCTTGTGATACCACGTATCAATCTAAGCGGCCTTGTTTTGTCTCTATGCTTGTGTGTGTGTGTGTGTGTGTGTGTGTGTGTGTGTGTGTGTGTGTGTGTGTGTGTCACTTGATACGTCTAGTACAATTCCAAGAAGATGGTAATTGGGGTACAAAATGGACTGGTTCTTGTTCCAGCCACGGGTTTTGAGAAGTTGTTCCAGCCAAGGCATTGCGACTATCATCATTTCAAAACCTGTACTCCTCTTAATGTACAAAGTACTGAGCACTAGTGACAGTCCATCCACCCCGTGTACACACTCCACACGACTACTAGGCATCATCCACCCAGTGTACACTCCACACGGCTACTAGGCACCATCCACCCCGTGTACACACGGCTACTAGGTACCATCCACCCAGTGTACACACTTCACACGGCTACTAGGCACCATCCACCCAGTGTACACACTTCACACGGCTACTAGGCACCATCCACCCCGTGTACACGCTCCACACGGCTACTAGGCACCACCCACCCCGTGTACACTCCACACGGCTACTAGACACCATCCACCTCGCGTACACACTTCACACGGCTACTAGACACATCCACCTCGCGTACACACTTCACACGGCTACTAGACATCATCTACCCCGCGTACACACTCCACAAGGCTACTAGACACCATCCACCTCGCGTACACACTCCACACGGCTACTAGACGTCATCTACCCCGCGTACATACTCCACAAGGCTACTAGACACCATCCACCTCGCGTACACACTCCACGCTATTGGACAAGCCCAGGGCTGGCCAATCCAAGCTACTTAACATAACCATATTCCATCTCAGGCTTTAAACAAGGCAGAAAGACCTCTTTCATTATTATACAAACACCTGCCGGGTCTTCTTCAGCCTGGCTGAGGACCCAGGCAAGTGTGTGACGGCCAGCTGCATCACGTCTTCCTACGCTGCCTGTGTCGCGTCTTCCTGTGAGGAAGATTGTGATGTATTGTTCTCTGGGGATGAGAAACATGTCTCGCTGTGTTTAATAATATATATATATATATATATATATATATATATATATATATATATATATATATATATATATATATATCTATATATAACACATGCGTATGTCTGTATATAACAATAATAACTAATAATATTAATAATAATAATACATTTAACTTTGACAGGCTTCATAAAAATTCTTTTGCACTCCCCCTCACATGCCCCTTCACCCCCTCTCTCCCTTCCTCTCATCCTCCCTTCTATTTGCTCCCCGTTCCTCCCCTCCCCTTCTATATACCCACTAATTAATCCCTCTGCTATGAATATCTTCCCTCCCTAGTAGGGACGGTCCCTGCCCCCGCTTTTCCACTCCCTACCCCTCCCGACCCCTCCTTACCCCCCCCTACCCTTCCCTACCTTCTCCCTATCCCTCACTATACCTTCTCAAGTTTCTAAATTCTCCCCCAATTTTCCCGTTCCTGATTTTCCTATGGTCCCTTCCTTCCCTCAGTTCCTCCCTTCCTTCCCTTCCTCCTTCCCTTTCCTCACTCCCTTCCTTTACCCCCTCCCTTCCTTCTCTCTTTCCCTTCCTACCTTTCATTCTTGCCTCTCTCCCTTCCCTCCTTCCCTTCCCTCCTTTTCGTTATATTCCCATATTTCTAGTTTTTCATCACATCCCTCTAAGTCACTGTCTCATCTAGTCTCTATCCCATTAGTCATCCGTTTCTACTCTCCCAACTCTCGCTATTCCCTTTATTCCTTTCTTTCTCTCCCTTTCTCTCTTCCACTCTATCGCATGAACCGCTCTGTGATCGTATTTGCTTGGACATCCTCCTCTTCTCTGCAACATTGCAAGCTCCTGATGATGTGTTGATTGTAACACGAAAGGCCTAGAGCTATCATTCAACTCCTCCCGTGGTTGTTTTGCATCTTGTATCATTTTTTCGTTATTTCTGCGTAATGTGTGTGTGGGGGGGGTTAGTGGGGGTGTAGTGTGTGTGTGTGGGGGGTGAGTGGGGGTGTAGTGTGTGTGTGGGGGGGTGAGTGGGGGTGTAGTGTGTGTGTTGGCGGGTTAGTGGGGGTGTAGTGTGTGTGGGGGGGGTGAGTGGGGGGGGTGAGTGGGGGTGTAGTGTGTGTGGGGGGGGGTGTTAGTGGGGGTGGAGTGTGTGTGTGTGTGTGTGTGTGTGTGTGTGTGTGTGGGTGTGTGTGTGTATGTGTGTGTGTGTGTGTGTGTGTGTCACGTGCTAAGGGCTATATCAACACAGGAAATCCATGGCTGTGGTCTAGTGCCCATTACATTCCCCCTCCACTCCATATAAACCCCCAATGCCTTCCTACCCATCATTGGCATCTACTACCTCCACCCACCCACATCTTAAAATTTAGTTATTTAAGACAAATACAAGGCCTTCTCTCCCTCAGGTTACGCAGAGCGTGTTTGAGTAGCGCCTAGCATCCCCTTCAGAGGGCGCTAGATGGGAAGGGGGGAGGCCCTGGGTGGGAAGGGCCTGAGTAATCCCTTGGTGGGGGTCTCAGTCATCCCTTCAGGAAGCTAAAGGACACGTTCCTCTTTCTGACAGCTCTTCCTTGTGTGTGTGTGTGTGTGTGTGTGTGTGTGTGTGTGTGTGTGTGTGTGTGTGTGTGTGTGTGTGTGTGTGTACTGAATTCTTCAGCATAATTGTTACTGAAGTCAGGTTTCCTGTAGTGGTGTAGGAAGGGCTATCAGTGAGGATGGACTTCCTTCAGTGGCAGAGGATTTTCTTTAGGATTTCCATCCTCCGTATTCATCCTGGGAATGGTGGTGGCTAGTTTACTGTGTATCCCACATCCATCCTGTGGACGGTAGTGGCTAGTTTACTGTGTACCCCATATCCATCCTATGGACGGTAGTGGCTAGTTTACTGTGTACCCCAACTCACAAAATCTCCTATCCATTCTTATATCCACTACACTTCCAGATCCCTTACCCCCGCCCCCACCACTCTCTCCTATCCTTTCCTCTTTTGTTACCCTGTCTTCTTTCCCTCCCACCAGGCTCAGAACCCTTTTCTCCACACCCTTCTTCCCTGTAAGGACTCCCCAAAACACTGGGAAACCCGGGGGGGGATAAAGGTAAACGGGCGTGGGAGGTACCTGCCTCAACGTCAAAAAAACAGCAGCCAAAACAGAGTTAAACAGGAGTAAACAACAGAGATCCTACCAATCCAGGCCGCTCGATCACCATTTGAAGCCTCGACTGTTTGATTACCGGCCGGGGACACGCCTCGCCTCGTCCGTAAGAGCAATTTCTCACCTTTTTTCTACGGCAGGGCTGTGAAAACAGAATTAAAGAGGTGAGCAGCGCAGGGGAACGAGGCGACTGAGCCGTGTAGCGATAAGGGCGCAGGTGAAAAGAGAGAGAGAGAGCCCAGAGGGCCGATCAACACAATTAGGAGTGTTGAGTGTGCTTAATGAACCCAGCAATCACGTTGTTCACTACCTTCCTTCGCGTCCCCCTCAAGGGAAAGAAAAAAAGAAATCGACTGATGCAAATTGATTCGACAGAAGACGTCGAGATATATGCAGAAGGATGATTCCAAGAAAAGGAACTGATATATTTGCATTCATAAATATTTACCTTTGGTTATCAATTTCTATCGGTAATTTCAGACTGTTGCCGTCACTGCAAATACTGGGGAATGGCGCGGGAGGTGTGGGGGCTCGAACCTCCGAGTGTGTAGTGAACTTTTTTTTGCAGCCTTGGAATAATAAGAATATTTCTCTTGGCTGGCCCCTCTCGTCTCACCTCTCCTCTTCCTTCCAGCACTCTTCATCCTTCCTTTTTTCTCCTCTCTCTCCTCCTCTCTACGTGTGCTTCTTCCTTCTATAGCCGCCCTTCACCTGTTTTTTTTTATTGCGTCAAGCGTGTTTATCTTTTGCACGAACCATAACAGGTATACCACTGGTGTACCACTGGTATACCATCGCTGCTGGTGTACCCACACCCACACTCAACACACATCCCCACTCAAAATACAGAATATTTCAGAATTAGGATTAATGTGTACCTCATATCCATCCTGTGGATGGTAGTGGCTAGTTTATTGTGTACCTCATATCCATCCTGTGGATGGTAGTGGCTAGTTTGTTGTGTACCTCACATCCATCCTGTGGATGGTAGTGGCTAGTTTATTGTGTACCTCATAACCATCCTGTGGATGGTAGTGGCTAGTTTGTGCACCTCATATCCATCCCGTGGATGGTAGTGGCTAGTTTATTGTGTACCTCACATCCATCCTGTGGATGGTAGTGGCTAGTTTATTGTGTACCTCACATCCATCCTGTGGATGGTAGTGGCTAGTTTATTGTGTACCTCACATCCATCCTGTGGGTGGTAGTGGCTAGTTTATTGTGCATTCATATCCAACCTGTTGGCGGTAGCGCAATAGTATATGAATACACAAAAGACCTAGGAACTAGGCCCCAAAAGGGTTAACAGTAGTACATCTGGATTTATATCTACAGGAAGCTAATTTAGGATATTTGCTTAATATATTTGGTATCTTATCAGTAAGATACTTTGATATATCTTATAATTTATAATACTATATCTATATTCCTCAATGAGATGATGAAGCACACAGTGTTCAAGATAGTGATCATAGGAAGCACACAGTGTTCAAGATAGTGATCATAGGAAGCACACAGTGTTCAAGATAGTGATCATAGGAAGCACACAGTGTTCAAGATAGTGATCATAGGAAGCACACAGTGTTCAAGATAGTGATCATAGGAAGCACACAGTGTTCAAGATAGTGATCATAGGAAGCACACAGTGTTCAAGATTTTGATCATAGGAAGCACACAGTGTTCAAGATTTTGATCATAGGAAGCACACAGTGTTCAAGATAGTGATCATAGGAAGCACACAGTGTTCAAGACAGTGATCATAGGAAGCACACAGTGTTCAAGATAGTGATCATAGGAAGCACACAGTGTTCAAGATAGTGATCATAGGAAGCACACAGTGTTCAAGATAGTGATCATAGGAAGCACACAGTGTTCAAGATAGTGATCATAGGAAGCACACAGTGTTCAAGATAGTGATCATAGGAAGCACACAGTGTTCAAGATAGTGATCATAGGAAGCACACAGTGTTCAAGACAGTGATCATAGGGCTGCTTACATACTCTGTGTTTAGATTACCTTGTAGTAATGTTGGTAGTATACTTTGGTAGAATGTACGTACTTGGGTACATGGTATACCACGATATTGTTTTAGATTTTAGTAAGGCTTTCGATGGAGTACCGCACCAGAGACTGGTGAAGAAAGTGGCAGCTCATGGCATTGGGGGAAAAGTGCTATCATTGTACATTCTACGAATGTCTTGCATTTTGGTTGAAGACGAATCTCTCCCCTCCCCCCATCCTCACCTACCTTTTACCCCCTCCCCGCTATTCTCCTATCCCCTATCGCTCACCCCTCTCCCCACTTCCCTTCCTCCTTCCAATAAAATCCCATTCCGTGTACAGTCCAATTACCAGCGCTCTCCCTACTCTCATATTACAATATCATTCCCTTTCAAACTTTTCCCCGTGGCGTTGGCTACTGTTCCAGGAGACTAGACTCAACAGGCTCGTAGATCTCACGCCAAGAGTGGATATAATGTATGAGCCAAGTACATGCTGGTGGAAATAGCAGTGGACATGCGAACCCGCCTTTGTGTCAGCCCGGAACCCCTGTACGCTGAATAGCTTTTCTAGGAAGCCTCCTCCTGTTTGCTTGCTGGGTTCTGTTTCTTTTTTTTATATACATATGTATAAGAAACTTTAAAGACAGGGCGGGTCGTAAATCATTATTATTTTTGCATGCTCACTCTTTCTACCGAGGACGTTTTCTGGTAAACACAGACGCTTGTTGTTGATTGTCGGGGAATTTGTTGTCGCAGTGTGTTCTTACCTATTTGTGGTTGCAAGGGGTCGGTTCATAGCTCCTGGCCTCGCCTCGTGTGTGTATGTGTACGTGTACTCACCTGCATGCGGTTTCGGGGTCGATCCACAGCTCCTGGCCCCGCCTCTTCGCTGGCCATTACTGGGTTCACTCTCCCCTGCCTGGCTTCACGAGCCTTATCGTACCCCTTCTTAAAACTATGTATAGATCCTGCCTCTACTACTATACTGTCCGGATTATACCAGATTATATCAAGATTATAACAGGTATAACAGATTATACCCGGCTTACGATTATACCGCGTTATATCGTATTATACCGCGTTATATCGTATTATACCGGGTTATATCAGATTATACCAGGTTATATCAGATTATACCAGGTTATAAGAAGACTATATCAGGTTATAGCAAGACTATACCAGGTTGTATCAGGTTATACCAGGTTATATCAATTGTTCCACGGCTCCAAGGCTGAAGAAACACTGCCTAACATTCCAGCTGTGCTCTCTGGTGTTCCTGTTTCCCCTCGTCGGTGCCGACCTCTCCCAGCTGTTCTCCTGACACCGTTGACTCTCTTTGATGATAAAAATGATGATTACTGACGACTGATGATCCTGTTAACTGAACAGTGATGAATGACTGATGATTCTGATCACTGGTTTGATGAATAAGCTGTGTGAACCATCAGCTGTTTAGGCTGTCAGCTATTATGGCTATCAGCTATTTATGATATAAGATGTTTTAGGTTATCAACTGTCTAGGATATCAGCTGCCTAATATATCAGCTGATTAAGGAATATGATGCTTAGGCTGTCACCTGTTTAGTCTATCAGCTGTTTAGGCTATCAGCTGTTTAGGCTGTCACCTGTTTAGTCTATCAGCTGTTTAGGCTATCAGCTGTTTAGGCTATCAGCTGTTTAGGCTATCAGCTGTTTAGGCTATCAGCTGTTTAGTCTATCAGCTGTTTAGTCTATCAGCTGTTTAGGCTATTAGCTGTTAACTCAATCAGCTGAACGGAAGAGACATCAGCTGTTTGAAAGGCCAGCTGTTAATCAGGTGATTTGAGAAATCAGCCGTGTTAGCCCAATCAGCTGTTACCCAATCAGGTGTTGAAGACGGATAAACACAGCCAACAGGTGTGATAGCTTCACTACACACACATGTTGTGGTTCTATTATTACATAGTTAATGATGCACGGTAGTTTAAACACCTGAACGGTAGTTTAAACACCTGAAAGGGCGTTGTTTTATTGTCGTAAGTGATAGGGCAGTGGACTGGAGGCGCGTCAATTGCTCACGTCAATAATGTTCGCGGCCAATTTCACGGCCCTCGTGATTACTTGGCGATTAGGAGTTGTAGGGAATAGAGGATGAACAATTTTAGAGGGAAGGGGGGTAAGGGATTCTAACGCCATGGACATAAGAATGGAGGAACACTGCAGAAGGCATACTGGCCCATACAAGGCGGGTCCTTCTCAAAAGCACTCGTACCTTAAGCCACCCAAGAATTTACTCCCGTACCCACGACACCAATCAAACCCAGCCCCTCCCATTCATATATTTGACCAATCTCTTTTTGAAGCTACACAGGAAATGCTTCGCCAGTCAGTGGTAACTCGAGAACGACTCATCCAATCGACTTCAAACTTTGAAGGCTTGCGTACAGTGATGGGGGCCAAATTCTAGGAAAGAGGGGCTTGTGCAGGCTGACCCATCACTAGACCTACTGAATCCATTCCCAGCGGAGATTAGGTTACGTATGATTGATGCAGATACAAGACGGGTACAAAGGGATTATATAAATACCGTTGTAACATATGTAATCAAGACAGGACTGACAGCAGTGAGGTCAAGTTGGAAAAAAATGGCCTAGGAAGCCTATAGGAAAGCATTGGTTTAGCAGTAGAGTTGTGGATTGAATGGAACTCCCGAGTAGCGTCATTGAAGCTAAAACCTTAGGCAGCTTTCAAAATAGGCTGGAGAGAGTGTAGGAGTGGGAGTCGGGGGTGGATGCGAGTTGGACCTGCCTAGCATGGGCCAGTAAACCTAGTGAAGTTCTCCTCTTATGTTCTTGTGTATGGTATTGATAATTACTGGATACCCGGGTATTACTGGATACCCGGGCACATGGGGCTGGGGTTATGCAGTACGGGGGATCCCTATTTTTCAGATCGCGCAGTAACTGAAATATATCTATACCTGGAGGTTATTCCGGGGATCAACGCCCCCGCGGCCCGGTCCATGACCAGGCCTCCCGGTGGATCAGGGCCTGATCAACCAGGCTGTTACTGCTGGCCGCACGCAGTCCAACGTACGAGCCACAGCCCGGCTGATCCGGCACTGACTTTAGGTATCTGTCCAGCTCTCTCTTGAAGGCAGCCAGGGGTTTATTGGCAATTCCCCTAATGCTTGATGGGAGGCTGTTGAACAGTCTTGGGCCCTGGACACTTATGGTGTTTTCTCTTAGTGTACCAATGGCGCCCCTACCTTTTATTGGCGGCATTTTGCATCGCCTGCCCAGTCTTTTACTTTCGTAGGGAGTAATTTCTGTGTGCAGATTTGGGACCATTCCTTCCAAGATTTTCCAAGTGTAGATTATGATATATCTCTCCCTCCTGCGTTCCAACGAGTACAAGTCAAGTGCTTCCAAGCGCCATTATTATTATAAAGGGCCTAGGAACTAGAACTCAACACCCGGAAAGTTAACTAGGTAATTACACACACACACACACACACACACACGCCTTAAAAAAAACAGACGAGGAAAAAAAAAAACAGAATTCACGAGGCTGTTTTGAGCCAGTTTGACGTTTTATGAAAGCAAGATGCTGCATCTTGGAGATGTTGATCTCACAGTTGGATGCTGTGTCCCAGAGATAAGCTGCTTACAATGTAAGAGAGAAGTTTTGCCTGTGAAGTTGATAGATCAATCATCACTCAATCTCTGCTTTAGTCTACCCATACCTGCTTTCTCAGGGGCCCCTAATTCTACTTTCTCTGGGGGTCCCTAACTCTCCTCCTCCAGGGCCCCTAACTACTTTCTCTGGGGGTCCCTAACTCTCCTTCCTCAGGGCCCCTAACTTTACTTTCTCTGGGGGCCCCTAACTCTCCGTCTACAGCAAAAAAAATCCCTCACAACTAGACACTTCTCCACCGTAATTAACACGCGCGCAGACTACTAAATCGCGAGTCCTAACACCGTACCCGCGCAGTCACGCCGGAAGTCTCCTAAATCCGTCCAAGGAATCCCCCAGCGGAACACAGAAACCCCCCCCTCCCCCACCTCGCCCCTAGAGCCAAGCTACCCAGTAGCTCCGTGCTACTTGCGATGCCTCTGAAGATTACTCTTTTTGCAGCAGCAGCATCTGGAACGAGATGCAACAGAAAAAAATCTGATCTTACGAGACTGGTTACGGATTATTTATTTTTTTCAATTTAAATGACAGATTTTTTCCATTAATGTTGTCTTAAGTGTGACACTTAAGAGGTCAAGGAAATTGAGAGAGAGAGAGAGAGAGAGAGAGAGAGAGAGAGAGAGAGAGAGAGAGAGAGAGAGAGAGAGAGAGAGAGAGAGAGAGAGAGAGATTGAAATAACATCACAGTAAGATAAAAAGGAAAATGTTATTAAGAAGGGAATAGAAGAAACAGTGGCGTCCAGGACTCAGTTGACTGCTTAATTGGGCATCACGCCTAACTACTCCCAGAGGTCATTAAGGCTGCATGTCACTTGTTCACCACCAGTCAAGAATAACATTACATACCTAACTCTTTCGATGTGTATATATGCACTGACAGACACATCTATGTTTATACGGCAGGTTGGTATAGCAATCTGCTACCAGTCAGAGAGTAAGAGTGCTCTCTGCTACAAGTCAGAGAGTATGAGTGCTCTTTGCCAGCTTCAGTCTTGGAGTACACGCACTCCCTTCTACTTAAAAGTAAGACAGCAGAGTACAGTGGTCGTGGTAGTACTTGTAGTAACAGCAGTAATCGTAGATGTATATTACTACTAGTAGCAGTGATAGTAATAGTGGTCGAGTATTACCACTGGTAGCGACAGCAGTAACAAAAGTACTATAGAACCAGTAATACAACCAGGGCTTTAAGGTCTTCTCTACATACCTCGCCTCACTTGTGACTTGACAATGGCTCAGGACAGGGTGCACCTTCTCCACCAAGGTATGGGTAATCTCTCTATACTCAATTTTTCCAAATAATCGTTATAGTGGAGGGAGTGGAAAGCTGTTACGAGGATTTTTTTTTTTTTGGGGGGGGGGAGCTGATGGATAACTTAAAACCCCAAAAAATAATCACAGCAAAAGCTGAAGGATTCTGTAGGATGCTTGGACAAGATGAGGCGGGGGAGGGGTGTGGGGGGAGAGGGGAAAGAGGTGGGTAGGATATCATGATCACCTCGCGCTAACGATCTATCGAGTAGTTATCTTGCTATCTTAGCCCCATCAGCTATCCACCCGTGACCTCCCAGTTTGCACCGTGCTGATATCTTTCTCGTAAAAATTAATATATATATATATATATATATATATATATATATATATATATATATATATATATATATATATATATATAAACCGTAAAGTGTTAAAATTTATTTTGAATATATATAATACATAGAAGGTTCTCCTGGAACCTTCTTACATTTACTGTAATTAAATCTTGTAATGCATATAACAATTTATATTTAAATCTTGTAATGTACATTTTGTCGATATGTCACTGTCGCCTTAGATCTCCCTGTACTCTATATTCTCCAGGTGTGACACTCCTGTGGAGACAATTGATCTTTTCGTCTTTTTAAGGTGATGCTGGAACCCTTCCCACCCTCTGTAGGTGATCACTTCCCTCCTTAACTCCCCCTTACCCCTTCTTTTTTCTCCCCCTCTCATTCTCCCCCTCCCCTTCCTCCAAGAGCACGACAGACCCTCCAGAGTATCGGCACAAAATAATCTTATCCTGTCTGCCAGAAAGTAATCAATCAGATCACGAGATGAGATAAAGATGAAAGTATTGTCCGACCAGTTCCGCCCTGCAGCATCAGCATCAGCATCAACAGCTGCAGCAACAACAGGGAGGAGAAGCAGTGAGGGGAAGACTGGAGAGTACATGAGAGTACATGGAAAAAGGTCTACACACAAACTACCTGCTGAGAATAATCTGTTATGCTGAGTACAACTGTCTTTTCCTGAGAGAGTAGTAATTGTAGCTTAGTACTGAGGACAGTAGATGGCATGGGTGAGTGGGGGTCGTGCAAGCCCTAAACCCAATGGATAATGGCTTCCACTTTTATCCAGGTTTCGGTTTGAGCTACAGTGTCCGAGTTCTTAGCGTTAGTTCTCACCTTAAGTTCGTTTTCCTGCTCCATCATACTTCAGATACTGACAGACTGGTCATCCACCGAACTTCGAACTGGGTCTACCTGGAGGGTGTTCCGGGGGTCAATGCCCCCGCGGTCCATTCCTTGACCAGGCCTCCAGGCGGATCAGGGCCTGATCAATCAGGCTGTTACTGCTGGTGGCACGCAGTTAAAAGTAGGAACCACAACCCTGCTGATCGGGTACTGACTTTAGGTATCTGTCCAGCTCCCTCTTGAAGACAACAAGGAGTCTATTGGTAATTCCCCTTATGACTGGTGGGAGGCTGTTGAACAGTTTTGGGCCCCGGACACTTACTGTGTTTTCTCTTAGTGTACCAGTGCCGCCCCTACTTTTCACTGGGGGTATGTTGCATCGTCTGCCCTGTCTTTTGTTTTCATAGAGAGTGATTTCTGTGTGCAAATTTGGGACCAGTCCCTCTAGGATTTTCCAGGTGTAGATTAGGATGCATCTTTCTCGCATGCGCTCCAGTGAATACAAGTCAAGGGCTTCCAGGCGCTCCCAGTAGTTAAGGTGTTTGACAGAACTTATACGTGCAGTAAAGGTTCTCTGTACACTCTCTAGATCTAGATTCACCTACCTTGAATGGAGATGTTAGTGTACAGCAGTATTCCAGCCTAGAGAGAACAAGTGGCTTTAAAAAACGCTTGGCATCCCTTGTTTTGAAGGTTCTCATTACCCACCGAATCATTTTCCTCGCAGTTGTGAAGGTGAGAGCCTCTGACATCAACACTCCCAACTCTGATCCAAGTTACAAGTTAGAAATTCACAGTAAGATTACCATTGTAACTTAGTGGATGTACAAACATGGTCCATGTGTAAGATTTTTTGAGGAAGATGCTGAGGAAGCATCAGAGAGAGAGAGAGAGAGAGAGAGAGAGAGAGAGAGAGAGAGAGAGAGAATGAAGCTCACATCGTGACTACCCTCATGTTTCTCTTCACGGATGAAAGGAAACCGAAAAAAGACACTTTTCGTGAGGTGATGATTTCGAGTAAAGGGACGAATTACGATTTTTTTTATGGAGGCTAAAGTCTGACTTTTACTTTCACTGTTCATTTCTGTGCCTTACGAACGTTGTGGTAAGAGTGTGTAACAGTGATGTTGAACAGTGTAGGAAGTTTTAAGAGGCAGTAAATGGAGAGAGAGGGGGGGAGGGGAGAGAGAGAGAGAGAGAGAGAGAGAGAGAGAGAGAGAGAGAGAGAGAGATAGAGAGAGGGGGGGAGAAAGAGGGGGAGAAAGAGAGAGACAGAGAGAGCGAGCACATAATGTCAGAACGTCTCACTTGTAACTATATAAGAACGTCAATCGTAATGCAGCCGCTGCTGCTCTCCCTCTCCCTCTCTCTCTCTCTCTCTCTCTCTCTCTCTCTCTCTCTCTCTCTCTCTCTCTCTCTCTCTCTCTCTCCCCTATCTCCCTCTCTCTCTCCCTTTACAGTCAGAACTGATGCTCTCGACTAGTTAGTCAGGAGCTGACACTTCATCACTCAGGTTGGCTGCATATTCCTAGGGCATCTGAGACTGCCCCTTACTAGAAATTACTATACTAACTAGAAATATACCCAGAACTCCCTTAATTCACTCAGAATAACCCTTAATAGCCATAAGACATCGTTTAATAGACCAGAACACCCTTTAATACACTCCGAACACCTCCAACGCGCCCAGAGCACCCCTTACTGCACCCTGAACACCCCTTAATACACCCTAAGCACCCCTTACAAGAGGGAGAGCTGGACGTTTCTAGCCTCTCCTCTCCTCTTCCTTCCCTACCCTCCTCTTCATCTTCCCCTTCCTCTCTTCGTCCTCTTGCTTTCCTCTCCCATTCCTACCCCCGGTCAGTGTTAAGTAAGACACCCCCAGAGGTACCTGCGTGTCAAACATGGCTGTCGTGTCGTCTCACACTCAATAAACGACACATCAACAAGGCAGACATCCCCAGAAACAGTGTCAGCCAGGCGGGATATCACTGCTGGAGGCCCGGCCGCACCCCCGGCTTTTACACCTCATTCCCAGTCGTTGTCGTTGATGTTTTAATCCATCGGGAGAAATATAGACGATGTCTAGCGTCCCTGGTATTGGTAATATGACGGCCGGGTCAGTGGAACTCCATCTTAAGTTTATTAAGGTACAGGTACACATTGGTACAATTATTATACTTAAGAGACACATGCTGATATCGCAAACCACCGATACAAGATGCAAAATAACCAAGGGGGGGGGAGGTGAAAGATAGCTCTAGGCCTTTCGTGTTGTAATCAACACATCAGGTGCTTGCAATGGTGCAGAAAGTGGCTAGGAAGTGCAGGTAGAAGTGCTTCTACCGGGACTTTCCATTCATTTCCACCACTTTTCAAGCTCATGGCGATGTGTTGATTGCAACTGAAGGGCCTAGAGCTATCTTTCAACTCTCCTCGTGGTGGTTTTGCACAGTAACATGTATACATTACCTCGGACAACCCCAGGACAAGATAAGACAAAGTGACGTATTTCCACTGGGGTTCTTGTATTTCCACTGGGGTCCATGTATTTCCACTGGGGTCCATGTATTTCCATTGGGGGTCCATGTTTTTCCACTGGGGGTCCATATATTTCCACTGGGGGTCCATGTATTTCCAGTCATTTACAAATCAAGTCTCGTATCCAGTGCTATGACAGTAGGATTCCTAATTTATGTGACTTACAAAAAATGGCTGCTGACACCTTTGCAAAGGTGTCAGCAGCAACTTCACTCTGGCTGTACCCTTCTCCAGAACATCACTCCATCTGAGAACATACATACCCAGGATGACTCGAGTATGGAACACATTCGTACAGCATAATGATGTCAACGAGATAAAGTCAGTTGATCAAATGAAAATGCTGGCCCACAGATGGCTCCAACTTCATCCTGTTCCTTACTTGTATGTCTCATAACAATAAAAATGCTTTCAAATGAGCTGATGTAGGTAACAGCTCTTAGCTTGCCAATAAAGTTAGGAATCCTTAACCTGTAATATAGCTGTCAATAAAGCTAGGGATCCTTAACCTTGTCAAACCCTGTGAAAAGAGAGAGAGAGAGAGAGAGAGAGAGAGAGAGAGAGAGAGAGAGAGAGAGAGAGAGCCTGTTATTCCACCTTTGGCTTCACTTTCGTGTCCTCACTAACCATCTGTGACCTCTCGCTATCCCTGCTGCAGGTACTTAGAAACTTTTTAAATCTAGTTTTAAATACATTTTATGATCTTCTATGTCGTGATTATGTCTCTTCTCCTCCTCCTATCAGTCAGCGTCGCTACCTTTAGTGTTCTTCAGCTGTTAGATAATTTCTGACCAGAGGCTTAGATTACGACTAACCAGATCGCTAGATAACGTCTAATCAGACCACTAGATAACGTCTAACCAGACCACTAATAACGTCTAACCAGACCACTAGATAACGTCTAAATCACTAGATAACGTTTAACCTGATCGCTAGATAACGTCTAATCAGACCACTAATAACGTCTAACCAGACCACTAATAACGTCTAACCAGACCACTAGATAACGTCTAACCAAATCACTAGATAACGTTTAACCTGATCACTAGATAACGTATAACCAGATCACTAGATAACGTTTAACCAGATCACTAGATAACGTTTAACCTGATCGCTAGATAACGTCTAACCAGACCACTAGATAACATCTAACCAGACCACTAATAACGTCTAACCAGACCACCAAATAACGTCTAACCAGACCACTATATAATACAATATATAACCGTTTAAGGAGAGACTTTCCACGTCTGGACACAAAAAAGTGGTTCTGAAAGAGAAGGATACACGACACAGCTTTGCAGAAACACACATCCTTGTAGCTAAGCAGATTCACTTATTGGTGAATCCGTGATTGCAACACCAGAACCGAACTGTGGCAGGAAAATAAGCTAATAAGATTACTTCAGTTACCCCGAGAATCCCACTTAACTGAAAGGGGGTTGAGAGTACAACTTTCTTCTCTTAAATGCGTATAGAGAAGGGAAAGTGATTTTTTCTCTCTTTTTTTTTCTTTGAAAGTTGAGGTAAGACCTCAACTGTTTTGTATCGGGAGGGTCAAGACTCGACTGACTCACTCTTGAGTTGTGACTTGAGGACTGGCTGACACCTCAAGGTCGACGTTTAATGGAGGTTATGCTGGACAATTGATGCAGTAGACTAGGGAGGTGGGTTGACGTGTCCCCAGCTGTGTGTGTGTGTGTGTGTAGGTGTGTGTGTGTGTAGGTGTGTGTGTGTAGGTGTGTGTGTGTGTAGGTGTGTGTGTGTGTAGGTGTGTGTGTGTGTGTAGGTGTGTGTGTGTGTGTGTGTGTAGGTGTGTGTGTGTAGGTGTGTGTGTGTAGGTGTGTGTGTAGGTGTGTGTGTGTAGGTGTGTGTGTAGGTGTGTGTGTGTGTGTAGGTGTGTGTGTGTGTGTAGGTGTGTGTGTGTGTGTAGGTGTGTGTGTGTGTGTAGGTGTGTGTGTGTGTGTAGGTGTGTGTGTGTGTAGGTGTGTGTGTGTGTGTGCAGGTGTGTGTAGGTGCGTGTGTGTGTGTGTGTGTGTAGGTGTGTAGGTGTGTGTGTGTGTGTGTGTAGGTGTGTGTGTGTGTGTAGGTGTGTGTGTGTAGGTGTGTGTGTGTGTGTGTGTAGGTGTGTGTGTGTGTGTGTATGTAGGTGTGTGTACTCACGCATATGTGACTGCAGGGGGTCGAGTCCTAGCTCCCGATCCCGCTTCTCAACTTTTCACATGGCTGATTCCTCCCCTAGTCTCATGAACACACAAACCACGCGCGTATGTATTTTATGTGTATGTATATATATATATATATATATATATATATATATATATATATATAGATCTTGAGTGTGTGTGTGTGTGTGTGTGTGTGTGTGTGTGTGTGTGTGTGTGTGTGTGTGTGTGTGTGTGTGTGTGTGTGTGTGAATACATACGTCTTTTCCCCTTTAAGTGTGAACAACTCCACACTGGCAGTGTATAAACAAACACAAACATCACGTATGTACATATATATATACACATTATGTATATACATACATAAAACAGCTTGAGAGCCTACAATGACAAAGTCAGCAGAGAAACACAAGTGTACCGAGCCAGGACACAGCGAGAGTCAGTGAATATTTGATGTTCGACAAATGTGAGATTCACAACTCAGACAGAGTACACATTTTCAACCAAATTGCTTTTGATTTTGCTGTCTGCCTGTCTCACTGTCTCTCAGTCTCTCTTTCTCTCTCACTTTCTCTCTCCATCTTCCTTTCCCTCAGCAGATAAATATTACAAAGAATCATTAGTGTTTATTGACTCGCCTCTTGAGTACGGACTCAAATATTTTTTTCATTAATATGGATGTGTGTGTGTGTGTGTGTGTGTGTGTGTGTGTGTGTGTGTGTGTGTGTGTGTGTGTGTGTGTGTGTGTGTGTGTGTGTGTGTGTGTGTGTGTGTGTGTGTGTAATAATAGCACTAATAATATTAATTATTATTAGTGTTATTATTATTACACACACACACACACACACACGAGGTCACAGATGGAAGTTGAAGACTCAGATGTATCACAGGGATGTTAGGAAGTATTTCTTCAGTCACAGAGTTGTCAGGAAGTGGAATAGTCTGGGAAGTGATGTAGTGGAGGCAGGATCCATACATAGCTTTAAGAAAAGGTATGATAAAGCTCATGGAGCACCAAGAGTGGCCCAGTAGCGACCAGTGAAGAGGCGGGGCCAGGAGTTCTGACTCAACCCCTGCAACCACAACTAGGTGAGTACACAACCTGGTCTCGTAAACACAAGATTGAAAAAAATCATCTCTATTTGCTCTCTCTCTCTCTCACAATCTATTTCTCATTTCTCTTCTGCCTTCTTCTCCTCCTCCTCTTCTTCCTCCTCCTCCACTGCACTGCCTTCCTGACCTAACAGATGGAATATTAAGATGCTCTTCAACTGCAATCTAACCCGTGTTTAGTCCACAATTATCTTCCCCTCCCTTCCTCTCTCCCTCCCTTCCCTCACTACCTTCCCTTCCCTCCCTCCTCCCTCCCACTCATCCTCCATCTTCACCAATAGCAACCAGGAGAGAAGGGAGGGTTAGGAGAGAATATCAAGCAAGCATCAAACCTTGACGGGCACTCGCCCTTCCGACCGCAGACCACCAGCTAGCCTGATGGTCGCTAAATGGAGGTGCCCGGCCGGTCTTTACACCTAAGACCAGCGATCTCTCACAGACAGATGTCTGTGTTCGTTCGTGTCTTGTTAAGCTTGTGGCTTGTCTTCTGGGTGTCTAGTGTAATTACATATTTCGCTGTTTGCCTATTTTTCGAGGCCTATTTTTAGTTATAATTTTTTAATGGTTGCAGAAGCATATCTCAGTGTGTGACGTTTAGGGATATATATTTTTTTCACTTATGTCAATGTAAAAATTAATAATTTTGTACCAAAAGAACCTTAGTAAACTTACCTGACCTTAATATAACAAGCGCAGTTTAATTTAGCCCAATCAAACTAAATATATTTTAGATAAGTTTACAATAATTTAATAATAAACAGAATGAAATGTGTTGTTTTTCGTTAGGTTCAGAAAATGTTTGCGAAATTATTGCATATACAAATATTCGCTTGCCTTGTTCGGTAAGAAGAGCGATGCTATTTAAGCCAGAATCGCAAGTTTTACCTATTTGGCACAACACACAAATATATATATATATATATATATATATATATATATATATATATATATATGTATATATATATATATATATATGTCGTGCCGAATATGTAAAACTGGTCAATTAGCAAGAACTCATTTAAAATTAAGTCCTTTCTAAAATTTTCTCTTATACATTTAAAGATATATTTTTTTCATTAATGTTGATGCAAAAATTTATAATTTTGCACCAAAAGAATCTTAGAAAACTTACCTAACCTTATTATAACAAGAACAATTTATTTTAGCCTAACCCAACTAAAGATATTTTAGATTTGTTTACAATAATTTAATACTAAACAAACACAGTGAAATATATATATATATATATATATATATATATATATATATATATATATATTTCACACACACACACACACACACACACACAGGGGGGATGAGTACTTTCACTCACCACTGGACGGGGGATGAGTACCCTCACTCACCAGAGGGGGGATGAGTACCCTCACTCACCAGAGGGGGGATGAGTACCCTCACTCACCAGAGGGGGGACGAGTACCCTCACTCACCAGAGGGGGGATGAGTACCCTCACTCACCAGAGGGTGGATGAGTACCCTCACTCACCAGAGGGGGGATGAGTACCCTCACTCACCAGAGGGGGGATGAGTACCCTCACTCACCAGAGGGGGGACGAGTACCCTCACTCACCAGAGGGGGGATGAGTACCCTCACTCACCAGAGGGGGATGAGTACCCTCACTCACCAGAGGGGGGATGAGTACCCTCACTCACCAGAGGGGGATGAGTACCCTCACTCGCCAGAGGGGGATGAGTACCCTCACTCGCCATAGGAGGATGAGTACCCTCACTCACCAGAGGGTGAATGAGTACCCTCACTCACCAGAGGGTGAATGAGTACCCTCACTCACCAGAGGGTGAATGAGTACCCTCACTCAGAGGGTGAATGAGTACCCTCACTCACCAGAGGGTGAATGAGTACCCTCACTCACCAGAGGGTGAATGAGTACCCTCACTCACCAGAGGGTGAATGAGTACCCTCACTCATCAGAGGGTGAATGAGTACCCTCACTCACCAGAGGGTGAATGAGTACCCTCACTCACCAGAGGGTGAATGAGTACCCTCACTCACCAGAGGGTGAATGAGTACCCTCACTCACCAGAGGGTGAATGAGTACCCTCACTCACCAGAGGAGGGGAGATGAGTATCCTCACTCACCAGAGGAGGGGGGATGAGTACCCTCACTCACCAGAGGGGGAATGAGTACCCTCACTCACCAGAGGAGGGGGGATGAGTACCCTCACTCACCAGAGGGGGGACGAGTACCCTCACTCACCAGAGGGGGGACGAGTACCCTCACTCACCAGAGGGGGGACGAGTACCCTCACTCACCAGAGGGGGGACGAGTACCCTCACTCACCATAGGGGGATGAGTACCCTCACTCACCATAGGGGGATGAGTACCCTCACTCACCAGAGGGTGAATGAGTACCCTCACTCACCAGAGGGTGAATGAGTACCCTCACTCACCAGAGGGTGAATGAGTACCCTCACTCACCAGAGGAGGGGAGATACCTGGAGGTTACCTGGAGGTTATTCCGGGGATCAACGCCCCCGCGGCCCGGTCCATGACCAGGCCTCCCGATGGATCAGGGCCTGATCAACTAGGCTGTTACTGCTGGCCGCAGTATCCTCACTCACCAGAGGAGGGGGGATGAGTACCCTCACTCACCAGAGGAGGGGGAATGAGTACCCTCACTCACCAGAGGGGGGATGAGTATCCTCACTCACCAGAGGGGGGATGATTACCCTCACTCACCAGAGGGGGGACGAGTACCCTCACTCACCAGAGGGGGGACGAGTACCCTCACTCACCAAAGGGGGGACGAGTACCCTCACTCACCAGAGGGGGATGAGTACCCTCACTCACCAGAGGAGGGGGGATGAGTACCCTCACTCACCAGAGGAGGGGGGATGAGTACCCTCACTCACCAGAGGAGGGGGGATGAGTACCCTCACTCACCAGAGGGGGGACGAGTACCCTCACCAGATGGGGGATGAGTACACTCACTGACCCACGCTCTGAGAGTTCCAAACTCGTGTAATCATTACTGGTCGTGGGTGATGATATCGTGGGTCAGTGTAGAGCGTGGGTTTGGCCTGGGAGAGAGACCAACGAGAGAGAGAGAGAGAGAGAGAGAGAGAGAGTGAGAGAGAGAGAGAGAGAGAGAGAGAGAGAGAGAGAGAGAGAGAGAGAGAGAAGAGAAGAGAGAGAGAGAGAGAGAGAGAGAGAGAGAGAGAGAGAGAGAGAGAGAGAGAGAGAGAGAGAGAGAGAGAGAGAGGAGAGAGAGAGAGAGAGAAAAAAAAAATAAGGTAGGGGAGAAATAAATATGGATTAGGTTATGAGGGATGAAGATCGAGGAAGAAGGAAAAGGTGATTGAATGGCGAATGAAGAAATAAAGAAAAGAGGGAGGAATTAAGGATGGCTCCAATTTCATCCTGTTCCCTACTTGTATGTCTCATAACAATAAAAATTATTTTAAATGAGCTGATGTAGGTAACAGCTCTTAGCTTGTCAACGAAGCTAGGGATCCTTAACCTAACCTTGTCAAACCTTGTGTAAATATATATATATATATATATATATATATATATATATATATATATATATATATATATATATATATATATATATATATATATATATTATACGTCTGAAGTCTTCTTAACTCTTGTTGATCTTTAGCAGAGAAACTCTTCGCCCACCCCTGTTTCCTCTTTCTTTACTCAGTATGTGATATCCTGCTGGAAATATTGCATATGTTGTTTTAAGTAATTTATGTCTCCGTGAAGGCTATGATCTCCGCTGTGGCCTCCGCTATTCATTCCTTTAATTGGCTTCTTTTGTTTTGGCATTTTTCTCTCTTCGTGTTCGATAAGTTGGCCATCTTGTTTGAGAGAGAGAGAGAGAGAGAGAGAGAGAGAGAGAGAGAGAGAGAGAGAGAGAGAGAGAAAAGCCTCAATTAGTGTGTCGAATCAAGCAAGATAGGAGAGGGGCAGAATGAGGTGGTGATGGTAGAGGCTGGTGGAGATACCATCACTCGTGTGACTGCTTGCCTACTCATTTCTTCCCATTCCTGGTGTTTACATCCCATTCTCCTCTCTCCCCCCCTATCCTCCTCCTCCTCCATCATCTCCTCTCCACCCACACGGGCATCTTACTGGAGCGTTGAAACCCTCTCAACCCTTTCTTCTTACCTATTCCTCTCCCTGTCATCCCTTTACTTTTCACTCAACCTACTTTCACATTTCATCCTTCGCGTATTACCTTCAATATTCTTTCTCTATCCTTTCTCTCTCCTACAGATTTTTCCCCAAAGCATAGATAAAGAGAGAGAGAGAGAGAGAGAGAGAGAGAGAGAGAGAGAGAGAGAGAGAGTCACAATTAACAAATTGACAACTCTTTCCATTCAATTCTCTCGTAAATGCATAGGATTGATGGTGTCATGGTTGAGTGCATAGTTGAGTGCATGGTTGAGTGCATGGTTGAGTGTATGCTTGAGGGCAAATTTGATTCCATGGTTTAATGCATAGCTGAGTGCATGGCTGAGTGCATGGCTGAGTGCATGGCTGAGTGCATTTTAGTGTAAATTTGATTGTATACTAGAGTGTGCAATAGAGTTCATATACACTCGTAGCAGGAGTGGCAGTGGTAGCAGGCGTGGCAGTGATAGCAGGCGTGGCAGTGATAGCAGGCGTGGCAGTGATAGCAGGCGTGGCAGTGGTAGCAGGCGTGGCAGTGATAGCAGGCGTGGCAGTGGTAGCAGGCGTGGCAGTGATAGCAGGAGTGGCAGTGGTAGCAGGCGTGGCAGTGGTAGCAGGCGTGGCAGTGATAGCAGGAGTGGCAGTGGTAGCAGGCGTGGCAGTGATAGCAGGCGTGGCAGTGGTAGCAGGCGTGGCAGTGGTAGCAGGCGTGGCAGTGGTAGCAGGCGTGGCAGTGATAGCAGGCGTGGCAGTGATAGCAGGCGTGGCAGTGGTAGCAGGCGTGGCAGTGTTAGCAGGCGTGGCAGTGGTAGCAGGCGTGGCAGTGATAGCAGGAGTGGCAGTGGTAGCAGGCGTGGCAGTGATAGCAGGCGTGGCAGTGGTAGCAGGCGTGGCAGTGATAGCAGGCGTGGCAGTGGTAGCAGGCGTGGCAGTGGTAGCAGGCGTGGCAGTGATAGCAGGCGTGGCAGTGGTAGCAGGCGTGGCAGTGGTAGCAGGCGTGGCAGTGGTAGCAGGCGTGGCAGTGATAGCAGGCGTGGCAGTGGTAGCAGGCGTGGCAGTGGTAGCAGGCGTGGCAGTGGTAGCAGGCGTGGCAGTGGTAGCAGGCGTGGCAGTGATAGCAGGCGTGGCAGTGGTAGCAGGCGTGGCAGTGGTAGCAGGCGTGGCAGTGGTAGCAGGCGTGGCAGTGATAGCAGGCGTGGCAGTGGTAGCAGGCGTGGCAGTGGTAGCAGGCGTGGCAGTGGTAGCAGGCGTGGCAGTGATAGCAGGCGTGGCAGTGATAGCAGGCGTGGCAGTGGTAGCAGGCGTGGCAGTGGTAGCAGGCGTGGCAGTGGTAGCAGGCGTGGCAGTGATAGCAGGAGTGGCAGTGGTAGCAGGCGTGGCAGTGATAGCAGGCGTGGCAGTGGTAGCAGGCGTGGCAGTGATAGCAGGCGTGGCAGTGGTAGCAGGCGTGGCAGTGGTAGCAGGCGTGGCAGTGATAGCAGGCGTGGCAGTGGTAGCAGGCGTGGCAGTGGTAGCAGGCGTGGCAGTGGTAGCAGGCGTGGCAGTGGTAGCAGGCGTGGCAGTGATAGCAGGCGTGGCAGTGGTAGCAGGCGTGGCAGTGATAGCAGGCGTGGCAGTGATAGCAGGCGTGGCAGTGGTAGCAGGCGTGGCAGTGATAGCAGGCGTGGCAGTGATAGCAGGCGTGGCAGTGATAGCAGGCGTGGCAGTGGTAGCAGGGGTGGCAGTGGTAGCAGGGGTGGCAGTGATAGCAGGCGTGGCAGTGATAGCAGGCGTGGCAGTGATAGCAGGCGTGGCAGTGATAGCAGGCGTGGCAGTGATAGCAGGCGTGGCAGTGATAGCAGGCGTGGCAGTGGTAGCAGGCGTGGCAGTGGTAGCAGGCGTGGCAGTGGTAGCAGGCGTGGCAGTGATAGCAGGCGTGGCAGTGATAGCAGGCGTGGCAGTGGTAGCAGGGGTGGCAGTGGTAGCAGGCGTGGCAGTGATAGCAGGAGTGGCAGTGGTAGCAGGCGTGGCAGTGGTAGCAGGCGTGGCAGTGATAGCAGGCGTGGCAGTGATAGCAGGAGTGGCAGTGGTAGCAGGCGTGGCAGTGGTAGCAGGCGTGGCAGTGATAGCAGGAGTGGCAGTGGTAGCAGGCGTGGCAGTGGTAGCAGGCGTGGCAGCGGTAGCAGGCGTGGCAGTGGTAGCAGGCGTGGCAGTGATAGCAGGCGTGGCAGTGATAGCAGGCGTGGCAGTGGTAGCAGGCGTGGCAGTGGTAGCAGGCGTGGCAGTGGTAGCAGGCGTGGCAGTGATAGCAGGCGTGGCAGTGATAGCAGGCGTGGCAGTGATAGCAGGTGTGGAAGTGATAGCAGGTGTGGCAGAGATAGCAGGTGTGGCAGAGATAGCAGGTGTGGCAGAGATAGCAGGTGTGACAGATAGCAGGTGTGGCAGTGATAGCAGGCGTGGCAGTGATAGCAGGCGTGGTAGTGATAGCAGGCGTGGCAGTGATAGCAGGCGTGGCGGTGACAAGTGTGACAGTGATAGCAGGTGTGGTAGTGTTAGCAGTTGTGGTAGTTAATGGTAACAAGTAGTCTGCTGTGGTAGTGGTGATGGTGGTAGGCAGGCAGGCAGGCACGTAAGCAGACAGGCATACAAACAGACAGGTAAGCAGGAAGGCAGGCAGGTTAGACAGACAAACAGAAATACCGACCACTACCTACCATTACCATAAACAGTGACCAACCCTCCCTCCACATTTTCCAATCTCATAACTAAGTTCCTTTGAGCACATCAAGCTTCGTCAACCTCGTGTGTGTGTGTGTGTGTGTGTGTGTGTGTGTGTGTGTGTGTGTGTGTGTGTGTGTGTGTGTGTGTGTGTGTGTGTGGAGTAGGGGGAGGGAGATGATTTATGCAGCGAGGGGAGTTGAAAACACACACACACACGCACGCACGCACGCACGCACACGCACACACACACACACACACACACACACACACAAACAACCCTCAAATAACCCAGAATAATCCCCCCCCCCCCAAAAAAAAAAAAAGCCAACGAGAGTGGCTTACTTCTATCACGGCTTTTAGATTCTGTCACCCCCTCCCCTGGATGTAACCTACGTCAGGTACCACAATTCCTGTCTAACCACCTAGGTGAACACAGACCCGCAATTCCTGCCTAACCACCTAGGTGAACACAAACCCACAATTCCTGCCTCCTAACCACCTAGGTGAACACAGACCCACAATTCCTGCCTCCTAACCACCTAGGTAAACACAGACCCACAATTCCTGCCTCCTAACCACCTAGGTGAACACAGACCCACAATTCCTGCCTAACCACCTAGGTGAACACAAACCCACAATTCCTGCCTCCTAACCACCTAGGTGAACACAGACCCACAATTCCTGCCTCCTAACCACCTAGGTAAACACAGACCCACAATTCCTGCCTCCTAACCACCTAGGTGAACACAGACCCGCAATTCCTGCCTCCTAACCACCTAGGTGAACACAGACCCACAATTCCTGCCTCCTAACCACCTAGGTAAACACAGACCCACAATTCCTGCCTCCTAACCACCTAGGTGAACACAGACCCGCAATTCCTGCCTCCTAACCACCTAGGTGAACACAGACCCACAATTCCTGCCTCCCACACCTAGGTGAACACAGACCCACAATTCCTGCCTCCTAACCACCTAGGTAAACACAGACCCACAATTCCTGCCTCCTAACCACCTAGGTGAACACAGACCCACAATTCCTGCCTCCCACACCTAGGTGAACACAGACCCACAATTCCTGCCTCCTAACCACCTAGGTAAACACAGACCCACAATTCCTGCCTCCTAACCACCTAGGTGAACACAGACCCACAATTCCTACCACCTAACCACCTAGGTGAACACAGACCCACAATTCCTGCCTCCCACACCTAGGTGAACACAGACCCACAATTCCTGCCTCCCACACCTAGGTGAACACAGACCCACAATTCCTGCCTCCCACACCTAGGTGAACACAGACCCACAATTCCTGCCTCCCACACCTAGGTGAACACAGACCCACAATTCCTACCTCCTAACCACCTAGGTGTTCAACAATTCGCTGTCTTACTAGTAGTGTATACAACTCAATATTAACAAAATACAAATCCACGAGAAAAAAAAATCAGTGAATGCAAGTACACAATATTTACAGAATTGTTAATTACCAACCCTGAAGACTAAGTCTTAATTACCAACCCTGAAGACTAAGTCTTAATTACCAGCCTTGAAGACTAATTAAGTCTATCTTAATTATGATGGGCGTGCGGGTGGGGTGGTGGGCGTGTGGGTGGGTGTGGGCAGGTGACCGCTGTCTGACGGGAGGCGTACTCACCTATGCTAGTCATGCATCATGCGCTAGCGCAAATAGCATGGAAGCTAGCACATCAGGGAGGGGTGGGGGAGCGAGGGAGGGGTTAGGGTAGTGGAATTCCGTTGGGGGAGGGGGGAGGATAGATGGATGTGGGGGAAAGTGAAGCAGGCCTAATAGCCCATGAAGCAAGCCTACTAGCCCATGAAGCAAGCCTACTAGCCCATGAAGCAAGCCTACTAGCCCATGAAGCAAGCCTACTAGCCCATGAAGCAAGCCTACTAGCCCATGAAGCAAGCCTACTAGCCCATGAAGCAAGCCTACTAGTCCATGAAGCAAGCCTACTAGCCCATAAAGCAAGCCTACTAACCCATGAACCAAGCCTACTAACCCATGAACCAAGCCTACTAGCCCATGAACCAAGCCTACTAGCCCATGAACCAAGCCTACTAGCCCATGAACCAAGCCTACTAGCCCATGAAGCTACTGACCCGCTGGGATATTTCTCATTACCTCCCCAATAAGGAATCCCTCTGGTCTTCACTCTCAACTATTAAAGACCATTTTGTGTGATATATCTCCTAGGAATATACCTTCTTAGAGCCTTTCCCTTCTCTAGTATGTAACATCCTCGCTGGTCTGGTTAGACCATTCTAGACCAACCTAGGTGACCTGGGAAGACCACTGCAGGTCTCTCGAGTGAAAAATCAAGGACCTCACAGGCAATGTTTACATTTAAGATTGATGGCGGTGGTGGCGCGTGTCAAGGTCCTCATTGATCTTGTGATTATTTACCAAGGTCACCCTGTTTGTCAAGGTCAGGTCAAACAGGATGCTTAGTACTGGACTAATAACTATCACTACTGCTGCAACTATTACTACTACAGCTAAAACTACTAAACATAAGTTTATATATATATATATATATATATATATATATATATATATATATATATATATATATATATATATATATATATATTAAATTTGAATGGTTGTCAATGTTTATTTTTTAATTTCCCAGGAAGAGAGGAGTAGAGACGTCATCTCCGGGCCGGAAGCAGCTACAGGTGTTTAGGAAATGGGTGTGTATGGGTGTGTGTGTGGGTGGAGCAGGTTCCCACCCACATCCGTGACGCCCATCATCCCCCCCACCCACCAAGCTCCACGCCCACGTAGAGGAGGGCGGCTCCACGTCAGGGAAAGCGTGGGTGCGCCTCTTCGAGCCTCAGAGGAAAAAAATGTCCTGAAAGGCGTTCTTTTGGGTCCCTCTCTATTTCTTTCCTAAATATTTACTAGCATTTTCCTAATTTTGAAAGTAGATTACATAATTATCTTAAGGAAAATTAAGTAATAGTAATTACAAATAAAAACTAATGTTTTTTTTAACTAGAGTTACCAACAACTTTGTGAAAAAATGTGGAAAAGCACACACACACACACACTGCACTGGAGGGCAGGAGAGATGGGGGGATATGATAATGACGTATAAAATACTGAGAGTAATCGACAAGGCGGACAGAGACAGAATGTTCCAGAGACTGGACACAGCAACAAGGGGACACAGTTGGAAGTTGAAGACTCAGATGAACCACAGGGATGTTAGGAAGTATTCAGTCACAGAGTTGTCAGGAAGTGATGTAGTGGAGGCAGGATCCATACATAGCTTTAAGAAGAGGTATGATAAAGTTCATGGAGTAGGAAGAGTAGGGACCAGTGAAGAGGCGGGGCCAGGAGCTGTGAGTCGATCCCTGCAACTACAAACTAGGTGAGTGTACACACACACACACACACACACACACACACACACACACACACACACACAGCCAGGAGGTATGACTCGACCCCTGCAACGACAATTAGGTGAGAACAGTAATTGCCCAAAAATTCCATATTATAGTATGTGGTCTTTTCTAAGTGTAATAGAGCCTCAGAGAGAGTAAGTGTACTTGGTGTAAGTGTCTCGCTGCTAGGAACACTTAGTAATTATAGAGGTGCTGGGCTAGTTTGCTAGTAGAGTTTATGTGTAATTGGACTAACTGCCTAAAGTCATTTTAAGTGTTTATGGTTGATCATGATTGTGTGTGTGTGTGTGTGTGTGTGTGTGATTTTTATTACTGATGGGGGAGACTACGAATGGGGGAGGTAGTTATGAATGGGGGAGGCTATTTACGAATGAGGAAGACATTCACGAATTGTTAAAGACAATTACGAATAGTTGTTGCGAGTGCTTAAACCTTACCTCTCAACCACAGTCCTTGACAGTGATGATATTGCAAGGCTACCACCATTACCACCACCACCACTACTACTACTGCTACCACTATTACTACTACCACCACCACCACTACTACTACTACTACCACCACAACTACTAACACCACTACAATTCCTATACAAACGAGACCATTCAAAGTATCGACTGGTTCAAAGAACGAGCTTACCTACATTAAATTTTAAGAGGAGCCAAATTGGTGTTGACATTGCTCTCTCTACAAAGTTCTCTCTCTCTCTGCTACAGCAATTTCTCAGTTAATTTAGCGTTCATGTAAGCATTTGCACTTTGGGGCACACAGAGAATGCCAGAGTGGGTCAATATTGGCATCCGTCGGCAGTGCCACGCTAATAAGTAACGCATGTGTGTGTGCCTCAGTGCCTGGGATAGTATTTATGTATGAAAGTCTGATTCTAGAGGTGTATGAAGGGGGATATACACTGAGATGTATATACCCCTAAAGGTATATACATCTTGGTCTGTATATATCGGTGTATATGCGACCAGAGAAATC
>NC_091326.1:4580518-4643018 GCF_038502225.1 Cherax quadricarinatus | reverse complement strand
ATTGGCCTTGTACATAACAGTAAGGCCACCCACATCCCTCCTGTGTTGAAGGCTCTGCTGAAATGACAGATCTATCCAGGATGGGTCCAGGCGAGAGATGAGACGTCTTGCTCTGTTCTCTACTCTGTCAAGCAGTCGCAGATGAGAGGGGGGGTAGGCAAACCAAGAAAGTGGAGCATACTCAAGGTGTGAGCGTACTTGTGCCTCGTACAGAATCTTGCAACCTCTACTGTCAAGCAGATGCGAGATACGGCGAAGTGCTGTAAGCTTCCTGGCTGCCTTGCTTGCAAGATTTACAACATGGTTCTTCATGGTTAGTTTGGAGTCAAATTTCACCCCAAGGATATCAACTTCTTCTCCAGGTGCCAACACCCTCCCATTCATCCTTACTACTGCACCAGTATTACCATCATGGTGCCTAGAGACCATCATCATTTGCGTTTTCTCAGGTGCAAATGTTACTTGCTATCTATTTCCCCAAGCTGATATAGCTCTTAGTTGGTGATTGATGTAGCTTAGAGCAGCTGGCATTTCTTCTCTTGGATAAGTGAATGTCAGTGTACAGTCGTCTGCATATGCATGTGATTCTGGGATGAGATGAAGAAGGTCGTTGAAGTAGACATTCCATAACAATGGTCCCAGCACGCTTCCTTGTGGAACACTTGCCCCAATAGGACGTCTTGCTGATTCCGTTCCATTGAGAACTACCCTTAGAGATCTACCATGAATGTAATCACTGAGGAGACATAGCGTAGAACCTGCAATTCCCAGTGCTTGAAGTTTGGCTAAGAGGCCCTGGTGCCACACCCGGTAGAAAGCACCAGCAATGTCCAGTGCTACCACACAGCTCTCTCTCTCTCTCTCTCTCTCTCTCTCTCTCTCTCTCTCCTTTGCCCTGCTGATCTCATTTTGTGTAAGAAAAAGCTATTAATTTCGGCTAGTAGAGTAAGATACCGACTACTAGGAGGCTGACACCAGGGTTTTCTCTTATGGATGTCAGCGCTGCGTTCCTGGTGGTGGTGATAGTAGGTAGTGGTGGTAGTGCGCGCGCGTGCGCGCGTACGCGCATACACACACACGCATACACACACGCATACACACACACACACACACACACACACTAAACAGTAGATAATTACTTACAGTAATTACCTTCTGTATATTCCCTTATGCAGATAATGTAATTAGCAGAAACTAAACGATCGAGAACATAAGAAGGGATAAAGAAGACTTGGATAATCTGAAGGATAATTTAATAAATAGGAGAAGTAAAGTAATGAAGGTGGGAGATAGGGGAATGAAGACTGATTACAGTACAAGGGAATAAATTGAAGGGAACAGGAGGTGTAGAAGGGAGAGGGGAAGACGTGGTAAATGGGAGGATAAAGGAAGAAAATAAGGGGAGAAAAGAAGGACAATGAAAAAGAGAGGTAATGAAGATAGGGTGAAGGAAAACGGGATATATATATATATATATATATATATATATATATATATATATATATATATATATATATATATATATATATATACATATTATATATATATATATATATTAGACAGAGAAATAAATTCTCAGACCGGGACGATGGTAAGCTTAATCTGCAACACTTTCAATCTATAGTTGAATTGCAGTCAACAATGAACAATGTTTGCATACATAATGAGGCTTGCCCCTGGTGTATTGATCAACGTGCAACGCTAGTTGCACCACAGAGACCACTTCCCATACAATGTACGCATCATACACACACGTCCCTCTTATCTCTCACCCATTGCCATGATAATAGCTGCTGTATATTGCTGTTATCTGGCTAACTTATTCTCCTTTTATCAGTTTTTTGTTGCAGGGTTTATTGTGTGTGTGTGTGTGTGTGAGTGAGTGTGTGTGTGTGTGTGTGTGTGTGTGTGTGTGTGTGTGTGTGTGTGTGTGTGTGTGTGTGTGTGTGTGTGTAAGAGTCTGCGTGTGTGTGTGTGTGCATTAAAAAGCGAGAAAATTTCGTGTCGCTAATCTAAAAGATTACGATGGGATGACAACAATTAGGCGAGAGAGAGAGAGAGAGAGAGAGAGAGGGAGAGAGAGGGAGAGAGAGAGAGAGGGAGAGAGAGAGAGAGAGAGAGAGAAGAGGAGAAGGTCGGATAATCTGCATATTCCTAGACTATCCAAATACCTTCCCCTTACACCCGACTAGTTAGGTCTAGCACCGACGGTGTGACTGTCCTGAGGGTAGTAGCACGCTGCTGGTGTTCTTACTGTAAACAACGTGAAGATTCAGGGCCACTGTACCATGGCTGGAACACCACACTTCCCACCCTTAACTTACGAATGGGCATTAGAGTACATTTCGGTCCGTTCGTGGATAATTATTGAATCGTTAGTGACTTGATAACTGGCCATCAGCCCACCGCTCATGCGTTCAGTATGACTTCTAAAACATCTTGCTGCCGATGAAGAATCATAACAGGCTGGCGAATCAAGGAGGTTAACAATGCAGGGTAAAAGAATATCCAACGGACACAGTATTGTCACTGCATCACTCCATAAATTCTTATAATAATCTTTATTTCTACAAGTACATGATACAACTTATACAGACCATAGCTCACACCACTGATATACTATACCTGGAGTTTACCTGGAGAGAGTTCCGGGGGTCAACGCCCCCGCGGCCCGGTCTGAGACCAGGCCTCCTGGTGGATCAGAGCCTGATCAACCAGGCTGTTGCTGCTGGCTGCACGCAAACCAACATACGAGCCACAGCCCGGCTGATCCGGAACTGACTTTAGGTGCTTGTCCAGTGCCAGCTTGAAGACTGCCAGGGGTCTGTTGGTAATCCCCCTTATGTGTGCTGGGAGGAAGTTGAACAGTCTCGGGCCCCTGACACTTATTGTATGGTCTCTTAACGTGCTAGTGACACCCCTGCTTTTCATTGGGGGGATGGTGCATCGTCTGCCAAGTCTTTTGCTTTCGTAGTGAGTGATTTTCGTGTGCAAGTTCGGTACTAGTCCCTCTAGGATTTTCCAGGTGTATATAATCATGTATCTCTCCCTCCTGCGTTCCAGGGAATACAGGTTTAGGAACCTCAAGCGCTCCCAATAATTGAGGTGTTTTATCTCCGTTATGCGCGCCGTGAAAGTTCTCTGTACATTTTCTAGGTCGGCAATTTCACCTGCCTTGAAAGGTGCTGTTAGTGTGCAGCAATATTCCAGCCTAGATAGAACAAGTGACCTGAAGAGTGTCATCATGGGCTTGGCCTCCCTAGTTTTGAAGGTTCTCATTATCCATCCTGTCATTTTTCTAGCAGATGCGATTGATACAATGTTATGGTCCTTGAAGGTGAGATCCTCCGACATGATCACTCCCAGGTCTTTGACGTTGGTGTTTCGCTCTATTTTGTGGCCAGAATTTGTTTTGTACTCTGATGAAGATTTAATTTCCTCATGTTTACCATATCTGAGTAATTGAAATTTCTCATCGTTGAACTTCATATTGTTTTCTGCAGCCCACTGAAAGATTTGGTTGATGTCTGCCTGGAGCTTTGCAGTGTCTGCAATGGAAGACACTGTCATGCAGATTCGGGTGTCATCTGCAAAGGAAGACACGGTGCTGTGGCTGACATCCTTGTCTATGTCGGATATAAGGATGAGGAACAAGATGGGAGCGAGTACTGTGCCTTGTGGAACAGAGCTTTTCACCGTAGCTGCCTCGGACTTTACTCTGTTGACGACTACTCTCTGTGTTCTGTTAGTGAGGAAGCCACTGGTTATGTAGACCATTTCGGGCAAATTAGATTAATTTTGTCCCCCCAGGATGCGACACACACCAGCCAGCTAACACCCAGGTACGTACTTACTGCTGGGTGAACAGGGGACAGCAGGTGTCTTATGAAAATACGCCTCCAATGTTTTCACTCGTACCGGGGATCGAACCACGGACCTCATTTTGTGAGTTGAGTGAGCTACCAACCGAGCTAGAAGATACTCCAGAGCTATACAATGTTTCGCCCTGAGTTCACAGCTCGAGAAGGCACAGTAGGTGGCTGTCAGTTTGAGAAATGACGCTGTCAGGAAATCCATTTCTGCTTATTTTTCTTCTTCCCTCAGTAGAGGAGAGACCTATGGCATTATTACAGGCCTATAATAATAATATCTATTTATTACAAGTACATATACATGGTATACAGGACTAGCTGACATCAATGACATTACTACTGTATAGAAAGCCGCTTGTTCGGGTAAATTAGGTCAGTGTCCCAGGATGCTACCCACACCAGTCGACTAACACCCAGGTACCCATTTTACTGCTGGGGAACATAGACAACAGGTGTAAAGACACACGCCCAATGTTTCTACTCTGGCTGGGAATCAAACCCAGGCCCTCGCCGTGTGAAGCGAGAACGTTACCCACCAGGGCCCCCCCCACTATGGCAGATAAAATTACCAATATATATATATATATATATATATATATATATATATATATATATATACACACACACACACACACACACACACATCAGAAGTGTGCTGCTACTCTATTCTACATGGTAATTACTCAGTGGGAACACCCACAGTGTGTGGCTACCTATTTCTATATGATAGTTACACAGTGGGAACTTACAGAGTGGGCTCCTACCCAGTTCTGTGTGATAATTACGCAGTGTGGTGTCACCCAGTTCTATAGTTACACAGTGGGAACAGAGTGGGCTCCTACCCAGTTCTGTGTGATAATTACACAGTGTGGTGTCACCCAGTTCTATAGTTACACAGTGGGAACAAAGACTTTTTCCTACCTTAATGAGTGTGTGTGTGTGGGGAGGGGAACAAGTGTGAAGGTGTGCCAGACTGCTAGCCTAGTCCACACCCAATGGGTCTCAGTGCAGTGCCTAGGGTGAGGGGTCAGTAGGGTCACAGGAACCCGAGGTTAATACCCCCAGTGTGGCTCGTCTCCACTGGGGAATCCCCCCTTTTTAAAGTCTTCTCCTAGAATGCCAGCTGACAGCTAACTCCTGGGTACCTATTTACCGCAGGTGAGCATGGGCACTTGTCGGTAGCCATTTGCCCTGATTTAGTGTATACTCATCTATATGTGGTTGCAGGTGTCGAATCACAGCTCTTGGGTCCCGCCTCTTCGCTAGTCGCTTCTAGATCCACCCTCTCCCTGATCCAATGGCTTTATCGTACCTCTTTTTAAAGCTTCGTATGTCTTTTGGTACACAGCACCGACAAGTTGGTGATTAAGACATGTGCAACACTTGGGTATCTATTTCCGAAACGTTCCGCCTACAACGCAGGCTTCTCAGTCTCATAGAGGCGAAATGTAATACTTAACCAATGTTATGTTCGCCTCTCTCTCTCTCTCTCTCTCTCTCTCTCTCTCTCTCTCTCTCTCTCTCTCTCTCTCTCTGTGTTATGTGTATTAGACTTAAGAAGACGGATGTACGGGCGAAACGTCTCGGTAATAAAGATACGTATGTATTGCACCTGTGTCGGAAAGTACAGCTACCTGTGTGCCACTAAGTCACCTAATTACCTTAGCGTCAGTCTTCATTAGCAAGAGCTCCTAAGCACCTCGTTGCTAATTACCCCCATAATTCTGCATTCCCTTTCAATGTGTGTGTGTGTGTGTGTGTGTGTGTGTGTGTGTGTGTGTGTGTGTGTGTGTGTGTGTGTGTGTGTGTGTGTGTGTAATTTCACCCTGTATTAAATAAAACCCCTGTAATACACCAATTATTTCTCTTCTATTTATTCTGCTTTCCTTTTGAATTCCGTCTGTTTACCTTCGTTTAACAAGTGTAACTTTCTTAACGTGTTGTTGCTACCCTGTGTCTGAAATATTCATGACTGTTCCTCGAAGTGTGTTGATGGGACTAGTGGTGTGTGCGCGCGTGGGGGGGGCGGTAGCCCCCTTTGTGATTAAGGCTGAGCAGCCATGGTATAAGTGGGGCTCCCCTTTAAGAAGAAGGTCCCTAATGCCGGTGTAGGGTTCTTGATTCAAGCAAGCTGGAATCCCTCATTACCTCCCATTATTCTTGAATCATATCTATCTCGCCTTGTGTTATACACACTGTCATTGCTGAAATGTATCGCCTTCTCAGTAGGCTTCTTCAGTCTACAACAGAGGCTGTAGCAGCCAAGTTATTATAACTTTATTCGCATAAAATGGTCATTAAAAAAAACATTACTGGTAATTGGAAACATACACAATCACAGCCCATTATGGTTATATACACCACCGAGATGTACATGTGTCTGTGTGTATACACTGAAAGCTTAATTTAACCCCTATTTTAGGGATTATTTTTGAGTGATGTTGAGCAAGTGTCAAGTAGTGTAGTCGATAGACTTTCACACCAATATACCAACCAGACAATATTTACAAACCATACCACGGGTGGGGTTAGAACCCGCGGTCAGAGAGTCATAAAACTCCAAACCGACGCGTTAGCCACTGGACCAGCCAGCCATACTTTGTATAACGAAAGTATAATAAACACTTGTCAGTGCTCAGTAATAACTCACATGGAGACAGAAACTCAGGGAATTGATTGGGCACTATATTTCGACCCCCTTCTGAGACCCTCTTCAGCAGACACACACAGATGAAAGAAAAACGTGAATTTACATTTTGTATACATCATGTTGTATATCTCTTGCTGTGTATGCACTGAGAGCATACACATCTAAAGGTGTATATACACCTCCTGGTGTATATACACGTGGAGGTGTGTTTTTATTGGTATATATACACTGGGAACTTTCTTTAATCAATATTTTAGGTATTAAAAGTATTCTTGACTGGTGGCAGACAGGTGACCTGCAGTCTTAATGACTCTTGTGGTTTATAGGCTTTAAAACAGCGTTAGTGCCACTGTGAATGACAGTGGTACTGTTGTCATTGGCACCCAGGTGGCAGCCAGTCACACAGTGTCAGTGCCACAGTTTACCCTCGTACAGACATCCACAGTCTAGTAACTTTTATAATTAGCCCTTGTCGAGAGGGCTCTTTTCTCTCTCTCTCTCTCTCTCTCTCTCTCTCTCTCTCTCTCTCTAAAACTGCTATGATATTCACTAGTTTAATTAAGGATAACTAATGTGTGCTACTGCGATAAATACTTGACATTGAGAGAGAGAGAGAGAGAGAGAGAGAGAGAGAGAGAGAGAGAGAGAGAGAGAGAGAGAGAGAGTAAAAAATATATGTCACAGTCTCTTGTCACTGAAAACAGTGTGTTGTGTGAGTGTGTGTGTGTGTGTGTGTGTATACTCACCTAGTTCTCACCTAGTTGTGGTTGCAGGGGTCGAGTCACAGCTCCTGGCCCCGCTTCTTCACTGGTAGCTACTCGGTAACTCTTCCTGCTCCATGAGCTTTATCATACCTCTTCTTAAAGCTATGTATGGTTCCTGCCTCCACTACATCACTTCCCAGACTATTCCACTTCCTGACAACTCCGTGACTGAAGAAATACTTCCTAACGTCTCCGTGGTTCAGCTGAGTCTTCTACTACCAATTGTGTCCCCTTGTGGCTGTGTCCCATCTCTGGAACATTCTGTCTGTCCAACTTGTCGATTCCTCTCAGTATTTTATATGCCCTTATCTCTTCCGTCTTCCAGTGTCGTCAGGTCGATTTCCCTTAACCTCTCCTCGTAGGACACATCCCTTAGCTCCTAGACTAGTCTTGTTGCAAGCCTTCGCCTTTCTCTAGTTTCCTACATGCTTGGCTAGGTGTAGGTTTCAAACTGGCTCTGTGTGTGTGTGTGTGTGTGTGTGTGTGTGTGTGTGTGTACTCGTCTACTTGTGGTTGCAAGGGTCGAGTCATAGCTTCTGGCCCCGCCTCTTCACTGATTGCTACTAGGTCCTCTGTCTCTCTGCTCCTTGAGCTTATCAAACCACTTCCTGACAACTCTATGACTGAAGAAATACTACCTAACATCCCTTTGACTCATAGGAGTCTTCAACTTCCAATTATGACCCCTTGTTTCTGTGTCCCATCTCTAGAAAATCCTGTCTTTGTCCACCTTGTCAATTCCTCGTAGTATTATATATGTCGTTATCATATCTCCCCTAACCCTCCTCTCCTCCAGTGTCGTCAGGCTGATTTCCCTCAACCTTTCTTCGTAGGACATTCCCCTTAGCTCTGGGCCTAGTCCCCTTGCAAACCTTTGCACTCTTTTTAACTTCTTAACGTGCTTGACCAGGTGCGGGTTCCAAACAGGTGCTGCATACTCCAGTATGGGCCTGACATACACAGTGTACAGTGTCTTGAACGATTCCTTACTAAGGTATCGGAACGCTATTCTCAGGTTTACCAGGCGCCCATATGCTGCAGCAGTTATCTGGTTGATGTGTGCTTCCGGAGACATGCTCGGTGTGTGTGCTCACCTATATGGTGTTTCAGGGGGTCGAGTCGCAGCTCCTGGCTCCGTGTTTGTATGTCAGCCTGTCTTATAAACATTACTTCCGCCTTAATATATATATTTTTCGAGAGTGTTCATTAATCTCTATCAATCAGTATTGAGTGTTGTTTATTATCGTTTTATAATTTATCATTTCTTGACGTTTAGTATCATTTGTTACCTATTTGCTATCGCTTACAATCGTTTTAATATCGTTTATTGACGTTTATCGTTCATTATCGCTTGATCATAGTTTATTATCGGTTTATTATCGTTTAAGTATATTATCGGTTATTTTTATTATAGTTTATTATCGTGTATTATCGTTTATTATCGTTTATTTTCGTTCGTTATCGTTCATCGTTCATAATTGTTTACCGACGTTTTTATCGTTTATTAGCGTTTATAATCATTTATTGTTTATCTACATTATCGTATTTAATAAACAATAATATAAAAGTTCTTTCAAAGTCTCGTGGTGTTAGGATAGTATCAGAAATTTTTGAATTGACCCAATTTTTTGACTTTAGGTGAAAAAAAATTCGTTTAGATTTTCGACTCTTAGTCTGGTTAACGACTCACTAAACACTGGTTTATATTGGGACTCTAGTATCTCACTCATTTCTTTGCTGTCATCCTTGTAAGTCCCTTCTCGTCCAGCTCCAGTACTGTTTTTGCCCTAGATTTGGCATAAGAAAAGTGCTTTGGGTTGCTTTCACTTTCATTTGTGGCTATATGTTGCCCTTGTGTTTCTTGTCTACTGTATTATTCCTTAGGCTTAAGTTCGATATCTAATATTTCTCTGACGAGTGCCTTCTTTCGTATTTCATATACACTGGCCCCTTTCAGCAGCTCTGTGATTCTTTGTCTTCTCCTGTACAGGGAGCGTCTCTCTCTTTCTAGTTTACATCTCTTCTTTTTCCTTAAAGAAATGTGTCCTGAGCATACCTCATGTGCCATAGAGTTCTTTCTAGGCAAAGGTAACTATCTAGCAACTTCAAACACTTATGACGGTATATCCATAAGCAGAGCTCTGCCTCTGCTGTCACTGGAAACATGAAATCTCTGCGTATGTCCCATCATTTTCCTGGGCATCAGTCTTTTATTTCTCTGTGCCTGTTAGTGAGACGAGGCAACACCACTACCATACTGCATCAACAGGTATCCATGTACATCAATCACGGGGATGTTAAAAATGATGGTTGCTCGCTTACCACCACTTTCAAGCGCCATCAATCCATCCATTGAGGCTCACCATCACTACCATCAACGAAACCAACACTGCCACCCACTTAAACACACCCACTTAAACCCCTAGCTATTTACACCACTACTACCAACACCCTTTCCAGGTAAACTCCTGGTAAACCAATACCACAATTCACTTACACCATTGCTACCTCTACCATTCACTTACACCATTGCTACCTCTACCATTCACTTACACCATTGCTACCTCTACCATTCACTTACACCATTGCTACCTCTACCATTCACTTACACCATTGCTACCTCTACCATTCACTTACACCATTGCTACCTCTACCATTCACTTACACCATTGCTACCTCTACCATTCACTTACACCATTGCTACCTCTACCATTCACTTACACCATTGCTACCTCTACCATTCACTTACACCATTGCTACCTCTACCATTCACTTACACCATTGCTACCTCTACCATTCACTTACACCATCGCTATCACCACCACGACTCACTGACACCATCGCTACCACCACCACGACTCACTGACACCATCGCTACCACGACCATTCACTTACACTATCGCTACCACCACCACCACCACTCACTGACACCACCATCACCTGTACAACCACAACCCCTCCATCCATACACTAAATACCTCAAACAACCTTCAAACGACGGTAAGCGCTCCACCACTACTAACCACTGCTCCACTAACCTTAACACCAACCAGAACCTAAATTAGAGAATCTCAGTCCATTTACTGTGAAGGTTCTTACAGACACGGGTGACAACACACAAACAACCAGCACATGATGACGTTTCGCTCCGACTCAAACTAGCGTAACTAGTTAATGGTCCAGGACCGAAACGTCGTGATCAATTTCAGTCCCATATATACGAGATATTGTTTATTGTTCCAGACACGAGATTGTATTGTTATTTTCTGTGATGTTTGACTTCCGTTCGCTGAGCGATTCTGGAAAGTTGTCCCGGAATTCCAGAATTCCAGCTCTCTCTTCTGTGATCAGCAAAAGGCTGAATACGTACTTCCTGACTTCCCTGCGACTCGTTTGTGCCTAACTTTCGAAAGGGAGCCCGTTTCTCGCCTCTGAGTATCTTGTACGTTGTAATCATGTCTCCACTGGTTTTTGCATCATTTATTGTGCGTGTGTGTGTGTGTACTCACCTATTTGTACTCACCTATTTGTGGTTGCAGGGGTCGAGTCCTAGCTCCTGGCCCCGCCTCTTCACCGGTTGCTACTAGGCCCTCTCTCTCCCCGCTCCATGAGCTTTATCAAACCTCGTCTTAAAACTGTGTATGGTTCCTGCCTCCACTACGTCATTTTCTAGGCTGTTCCACTGCCTTACAACTCTATGACTGAAGAAATACTTCCTACTATCTCTCTGACTCATATTGTGTGTGTGTGTGTGTGTGTGTGTGTGTGTGTGTGTGTGTGTGTGTGTGTGTGTGTGTGTGTGTGTGTGTGTGTGTGTGTGTGTGTGTGTGTTCCCATTGCCAACCTCTAAATTATCACATGTCTACTGATTTGCAGCCTCCGGAGCCCGATCGTGCCTACTCTTTAAACTGCGTATGAGTCTTGCTTCGGCCATCTCCTCCTAGTTTGCTCCGGTAACCATTACCCTGAGACTGGGGAGGCTGGGGTCGTGGGAGGCTGGTGTCGTGGGAGGCTGGGGTTGTGGGAGGCTGGGGTTGTGGGAGGCTGGGGTTGTGGGAGGCTGGGGTTGTGGGAGGCTGGGGTTGTGGGAGGCTGGGGTCGTCGGAGGGTTTAATTAAAGGGTTGGAATAAAGGGTTGAATTAAAGGGGTTTGATTAAGAAATTGAGTTAGGGAACTTGGTAAAGGGACAGAGTTAGGGGGGGGCCTGATACAAGTGAATGGCTCTTGATCAGAGCAGTTGGAACCGTTCCTCTCCCTCGGATCAAACCTGATTAGCTTCCATTCTCCAGCCGCTGCATAACTGCCCCCTTCCCATACGGATTTAGGGTTTCCCCCTATGATGATATTTTCTGCTTCCCCTTGTTCCTCCCCTTCTCTTCTTCCTCCTCCTCTTCTACCTCTTTCCCCTCCCATTTCTTCCTCCCCTTCCATTCCCTTCCTTCTATTACCCTTGTTCTCTTTATTCTTCCTCCTATTCCTCCACTTCCTATTCCTCCACCTATTCTTATACCTCCTATTCCTTCACCTATTCCTATTCTTTCACCTATTCCTATTTCACCTATTCCTTCACCTATTCCTTCTATTCCTCCACCTCCTCCTATTCCTCTACCTCCTCCTCCTATTCCTCCACCTCCTCCTCCTATTCCTCCACCACCACCTCCTATTCCTCCACCTATTCCTCCACCTCCTATTCCTCCACCTCCTCCTATTCCTCCACCTCCTCCTATTCCTCCTCCTCATATTCCTTCTATTCCTCCACCTCCTATTCCTCCACCTATTCCTCCACCTCCTATTCCTCCACCTCCTCCTATTCCTCCTCCTCCTATTCCTTCTATTCCTCCACCTATTCTTTCACCTCCTATTCCTCTACCTCCTCCTCAGCACCACTAAGACTACCCACTTACCTCTGAGCGACACAAAGGCACACACAAGACCTCAGGGACATTTAAGACCAGCTAAATTGGCTACGACTATAGCTTACCCACAGTTTACGGCGTTAATTACCTTAATTTTCCAACGCGTTAAACCAGCGTTAAACCCACAGCGTCCAGTTACAAGCAGTAGTTAGATCTGGCTGCGTTTCCTAACACCTTCCGTGTTCCATACACGTCACGATACCAAAATGATTATTATAAGCACTTTTATAATTATCGTGGCCAATAAATTTGCAGGTGGGTAATTAGAGTGAACGTTAAGTTTTGATAATTACTCTGGAGAGGGAGACAGGCGAGAATTGATGGAACTTGAGCTAACAGTGTAATACTGTTTACCTGTTTCGGTCACATCGGCCACCTTCCTGCAGTGCGTACTTTTGACGCTAGGGAAGATGATGCGTATTTGCGTAAGGAATTCACGCACGGAGATGTGTGCAAGTCACACACACACACTAGACAAGGGTCTTGGATAGTTACTACCATTACTACTACAACTATTATTACTACTATTACTACTACTACACAACACGTAGAGGCGGGGATCCATACATAACTTTAATAAGAGTTACGAAAAGGCTTTTGAAGCTGGAAGAGAGTTGGGCTAGTAGCAACCAGCGAAGAGGCGAGGCCAAGAGCTGTGAATCGACTCCTGCTACCACATATAGGCGCGCACAAACAGGTGACTACACTAACGCAACAAACATTAACAACATACCCACATAATACCAGAAACAACCCGGAACTCCACCAGCAATCATTCCAGTAACAGCTGGAAAAATCATACTAATTACACCCTATCAATTATAATCATAACTAAACACTAAATCACTCGGCAGTGAAGGATTACCAAGGAAGGGAAATGATACCAGCCCAACCAAGGCTTCAGAATGCTCCTGAAAGTGAAATAGTGGTCAGCATAGAGACATTACAGTGGTAATTGCCTTGTTAGCCTCAGGCAAGTGGTCAGTCCAGTTCACGGGGTGAAGGAGAAATTTCTTGGGCTGTTTAGTTGATGTAATTGCGATAATTACGATTTAAGCCAATTGTTCTCCTTAGTTGGTTAAGGACACTCGGCTTCTCATAGCTAGAGTGAAAGGTCGCAATACCATGGCTGGAACAATTCACAACCCAGGATATCGTGGCTGGAACAATTCACAACCCAGGATATCGTGGCTGGAACAATTCACAACCCAGGATATCGTGGCTGGAACAATTCACAACCCAGGATATCGTGGCTGGAACAATTCACAACCCAGGATATCGTGGCTGGAACAATTCACTACCCAGGATATCGTGGCTGGAACAATTCACAACCCAGGATATCGTGGCTGGAACAATTCACAACCCAAGATATCGTGGCTGGAACAATTCACAACCCAGGATATCGTGGCTGGAACAATTCACAACCCAGGATATCGTGGCTGGAACAATTCACAACCCAGGATATCGTGGCTGGAACAATTCACAACCCACAATACCATGGCTGTGGTATTAACCCAGGATACCGTGGCTGGAACAATTCACAGCCCATTAGAGACCAAATTTTGCCAATTTCCTTTTATCTAGGGCCTACATTCTAGGCAATAGGCGTTGAAATAGTTAACTAGAACTCATTTTCGTATATACTTACAGATTTTACGTGTATATCTGTCACAAGCAAATTTGGGAAACCAGCTCAATATTTTTGGTGTTTCAACTAGATTCAGTTTTAGGTATATATCTTGTACTTAGAATGGATACACAAAAGGCCTAGTTCTTAGTCCTAGTTCCTAGGCCTTTTGTACACCTATATGATATTGCGCTACCATGAGGTGCACAATAGACTAGCCATTTCGGTGGTAAAATCTATAAGATTTCTAAATCTACCTAGACACCTCAAAACATCGCCTAGAAAGAAAAAAAATTATCTCTACGCAATAAACATGAAAATTAATGATCCTTCAATCAGAGTAAACACGGGAAATATTACAAACATTAAGAGACAACGCGATACATCACAAAACATCACATTACGAACACAAGTTTGAAAAAATATCGGACGCTATAACCATAAAAACACACACACACACACACACACACACACACTTGAAAACACTGCAACACTACAAGGTCGTACTTAGGGGTAAATAAACACGAAGGTGACCACTACCGCGTCATGACAGGGCTGAGACTGTGTTGTTGTGGTCACATCTGGAAGGAATGAAAGGGAGGGAGGGAGGGGGCGGCACCTTGAAAGCACGTAATTACATTCTGTGAAAACTCTGACCAGGAAATTACTAAACGCGAGGGTACTTGATACAATAGGACACACTGATACAACATAATACTTGATACAAGAAGACACTCTGATACAGTAGGATACACGATACAGCAGTATACAGAAGAATAAAACACTGGAACTGGGAATACTTGACAACATTCTCGTGGTCCTGACGAAGTCTCGCAGCTCAGACTGAAAGTCCTCAGCACTCTGAAGATAATATGTAAACAAAATCCTTTATTAATTAAAGTTCGTTTCGATCCCTGAGCGAATTATTTCTTTATTTTTCAGAATAAACTTTATCTGTTTAAGTCTCTTATTCTGTTATTTCCTTTATGCTACACACACACACACACATATATATATATATATATATATATATATATATATATATATATATATATATATATATATATATATATATATATATATATATATATATATATATATATATTATTTTATTTATTATCACACTGGCCAATTCCCACCAAGGCAGGGTGGCCCGAAAAAGAAAAACTTTCACCATCATTCACTCCATCACTGTCTTGCCAGAAGGGTGCTTTACACTACAGTTTTTAAACTGCAACATTAACACCCCTCCTTCAGAGTGCAGGCACTGTACTTCCCATCTCCAGGACTCAAGTCCGGCCTGCCGGTTTCCCTGAACCCCTTCATAAATGTTACTTTGCTCACACTCCAACAGCACGTCAAGTATTAAAAACCATTTGTCTCCATTCACTCCTATCAAACACGCTCACGCATGCCTGCTGGAAGTCCAAGCCCCTCGCACACAAAACCTCCTTTACCCCTTCCCTCCAACCTTTCCTAGGCCGACCCCTACCCCGCCTTCCTTCCACTACAGTGATACACTCTTGAAGTTATTCTGTTTCGCTCCATTCTCTCCACATGTCCGAACCACCTCAACAACCCTTCCTCAGCCCTCTGGACAACAGTTTTGGTAATCCCGCACCTCCTCCTAACTTCCAAACTACGAATTCTCTGCATTATATTCACACCACACATTGCTCTCAGACATGACATCTCCACTGCCTCCAGCCTTCTCCTCGCTGCAACATTCATCACCCATGCTTCACACCCATATAAGAGCGTTGGTAAAACTATACTCTCATACTTTCCCCTCTTTGCCTCCAAGGACAAAGTTCTTTGTCTCCACAGACTCCTAAGTGCACCGCTCACTCTTTTCCCCTCATCAATTTTATGATTCACCTCATCTTTCATAGACCCATCCGCTGACACGTCCACTCCCAAATATCTGAATACATTCACCTCCTCCATACTCTCTCCCTCCAATCTGATATCCAATCATCACCTAATCTTTTTGTTATCCTCATAACCTTACTCTTTCCTGTATTCACTTTCAATTTTCTTCTTTTGCACACCCTACCAAATTCATCCACCAATCTCTGCAACTTCTCTTCAGAATCTCCCAAGAGCACAGTGTCATCAGCAAAGAGCAACTGTGACAACTCCCACTTTATGTGTGATTCTTTATCTTTTAACTCCACGCCTCTTGCCAAGACCCTCGCATTTACTTCTCTTACAACCCCATCTATAAATATATTAAACAACCACGGTGACATCACACATCCTTGTCTAAGGCCTACTTTTACTGGGAAATAATTTCCCTCTTTCCTACATACTCTAACTTGAGCCTCACTATCCTCGTAAAAACTCTTCACTGCTTTCAGTAACCTACCTCCTACACCATACACCTGCAACATCTGCCACATTGCCCCCCTATCCACCCTGTCATACGCCTTTTCCAAATCCATAAATGCCACAAAGACCTCTTTAGCCTTATCTAAATACTGTTCACTTACATGTTTCACTGTAAACACCTGGTCCACACACCCCCTACCTTTCCTAAAGCCTCCTTGTTCATCTGCTATCCTATTCTCCGTCTTACTCTTATTTTTTTCAATAATAACTACCATACACTTTACCAGGTATACTCAACAGACTTATCCCCCTATAATTTTTGCACTCTCTTTTATCCCCTTTGCCTTTATACAAAGGAACTATGCATGCTCTCTGCCAATCCCTAGGTACCTTACCCTCTTCCATACATTTATTAAATAATTGCACCAACCACTCCAAAACTATATCCCCACCTGCTTTTAACATTTCTATCTTTATCCCATCAATCCCGGCTGCCTTACCCCCTTTCATTTTACCTACTGCCTCACGAACTTCCCCCACACTCACAACTGGCTCTTCCTCACTCCTACAAGATGTTGTTCCTCCTTGCCCTATACACGAAATCACAGCTTCCCTATCTTCATCAACATTTAACAATTCCTCAAAATATTCCCTCCATCTTCCCAATACCTCTAACTCTCCATTTAATAACTCTCCTCTCCTATTTTTAACTGACAAATCCATTTGTTCTCTAGGCTTTCTTAACTTGTTAATCTCACTCCAAAACTTTTTCTTATTTTCAACAAAATTTGTTGATAGCATCTCACCCACTCTCTCATTTGCTCTCTTTTTAATTGCTTCACCACTCTCTTAACCTCTCTCTTTTTCTCCATATACTCTTCCCTCCTTGCATCACTTCTACTTTGTAAAAACTTCTCATATGCTAACTTTTTCTCCCTTACTACTCTCTTCACATCATCATTCCACCAATCGCTCCTCTTCCCTCCCGCACCCACTTTCCTGTAACCACAAACTTCTGCTGAACACACTAACACTTCATTTTTAAACCTACCCCATACCTCTTCGATCCCATTGTGTTTATATCTTACCCTAACTGCCTCCTCTTTTAGTTTATAAACCTTCACCTCTCTCTTCCCTGATGCTTCTATTCTCCTTGTATCCCATCTACCTTTTACTCTCAGTGTAGCTACAACTAGAAAGTGATCTGATATATCTGTGGTCCCTCTATAAACATGTACATCCTGAAGTCTACTCAACAGTCTTTTATCTACCAATACATAATCCAACAAACTACTGTCATTTCGCCCTACATCAAATCTTGTATACTTATTTATCCTCTTTTTCTTAAAATATGTATTACCTATAACTAAACCCCTTTCTATACAAAGTTCAATCAAAGGGCTCCCATTATCATTTACACCTGGCACCCCAAACTTACCTACCACACCCTCTCTAAAAGTTTCTCCTACTTTAGCACTCAGGTCCCCTACCACAATTACTCTCTCACTTGGTTCAAAGGCTCCTATACATTCAATTAACATCTCCCAAAATCTCTCTCTCTCCTCTGCATTCCTCTCTTCTCCAGGTGCATACACGCTTATTATGACCCACTTCTCGCATCCAACCTTTACTTTAATCCACATAATTCTTGAATTTACACATTCATATTCTCTTTTCTCCTTCCATAACTGATCATTCAACATTACTGCTATCCCTTCCTTTGCTCTCTCTCAGATACTCCAGATTTAATCCCATTTATTTCCCCCCACCGAAACTCCCCTGCCCCCTTCAGCTTTGTTTCGCTTAGGGCCAGGACATCCAACTTCTTTTCATTCATAACATCAGCAATCATCTTTTTCTTGTCATCCGCACAACATCCACGCACATTTAAGCATCCCAGTTTTATAAAGTTTTTCTTCTTCTCTTTTTTAGTAAATGTCTACAGGAGAAGGGGTTACTAGCCCATTGCTCCCGGCATTTTAGTCGCCTCATACGATACGCATGGCTTACGGAGGAAAGATTCTTTTCCACTTCCCCATGGACAATAGAAGAAATAAAGAAGAACAAGAGCTATTTAGAAAAAGGAGAAAAACCTAGATGTATGTATGTATATATATATATATATATATATATATATATATATATATATATATATATATATATATATATATATGCATGTGCGTGTCTGTGAAGTGTGACCAAAGTGTAGGTAGGAGTTGCAAGATATCCCTGTTATCTAGCGTGTTTATGAGACAGAAAAAGACACCAGCAATCCTACCATCATGTAAAACAGTTACAGGTTTCTGTTTCACAGTCATCTGGCAGGACGGTAGTACTTCCCTGGGTGGTTGCTGTCTACCAACCTACTACCTATATATGTATATATATTATATATATATATATAATATATATATACATACATGTATATATATACGTATATATATACATATATATATATAGGTTGGTAGGATTGCTGGTGTCTTTTTTTTCTGTCTCATAAACATGCAAGATTACAGGTACGTCTTGCTACTTCTACTTACACTTAGGTCACACTACACATACATATACAAGCATATATATACACACACCTCTGGGTTTTCTTCTATTATCTTACTAGTTCTTGTTCTTGTTTATTTCCTCTTATCTCCATGGGGAAGTGGAACAGAATTCTTCCTTCGTAAGCCATGCGTGTTGTAAGAGGCGACTAAAATGCCGGGAGCAAGTGGCTAGTAACCCCTTCTCCTGTACATATTACTAAATGTAAAAGGAGAAACTTTCGTTTTTCCTTTTGGGCCACCCTGCCTCGGTGGGATACTGCCAGTGTGTTGAAAGATATATATATATATATATATATATATATATATATATATATATATATATATATATATATATATATTATTATATATATGCATGCATGCAGTAAGATCACAATAAACAGGTGATATCAGAATATGCAAAAGAACCACTGTAAAAGATTAGTGAAATTCCAAGCGCTTTCGTGTCTTCTCACATTATCAAGAAACTATGATAATGTGAGAAGTCACGAAAGCGCTTGGTTGTTTTGCATATATGTATATATAATAATAATATATATATATATAAATAATTCCTCTTAGACACGTGTGCAATACCTAGGTTATTTTATTGTGGAGATAAGGACACACTTGGGTGTCTCATTATCTCCACGCTAAAGTGCACATGTGTCTTATCAATTAGTCGGTATTATATACGATTTCGTACTAGGAAAGCCTAGTGCTATAGTAGTACTAGGTTATCCCAGAACCACGTTGTACCAGCACCGCCCATTTGTCTAATGTATCTCTTGTGTGGTGTATTGACGCTATTTTGATCAACACTAACAACTCTGCTAACAACCATGGCGTCTAACAGCTGCTGAACACACCTGCTGCCAGTCTGTTAGACACTAACTACACCATGACCTTTCCTGTGACAGCTGTCCGAGTCAACAGTTACCTTTGACCTGGCTGAACGCCCTGACACACGCTACTATGACCTCTCTAGTGCCCTGGCAAGCTGTTGTCGTAACAGATGGCCTGTTCAACGGCCTGTTGCTTGGATAACAGGAGGCAACAGGACGTAGCTAGGGACATGGGTGTTGAGGGTGATAAGAGGGGAAATCGTATGTAAAAATGTGGGGAGGGAAAAAGAGGAGTAACGAGAAAAAGAGGATAGATGAGGAATAGAGGGAGAATGAGGAGAAACTGAAGAGAGTAAAGAGAGTTGTTAACAAGGCGAATAAAGAGATTAGGATTACATTGTGTGTTAACCCCGTAGATTTAATCCAGGAGGATTTAACAGAGAGGTAACCTTGGAAGGGGTCGCACACTCTGCGTTTTCTTCAAGGTTCTCCGTTTTCTTTTGACTCCGTTTTCTTTTATCTTCGTTTTCTTTTAACTCCGCTTTCTTTAGTCTGTTTTTGTCCCCTTTTTTCATGTTTTCCTGAAGTTATTTCCTCCGTCGACTCTACGGTGTGTGTGTGTGTGTGTGTGTGTGTGTGTGTGTGTGTGTGTTATTGTTGCTGTTTCTATCACTATTGTTATTATTACATTTTAATATCATTATTTTCACAGTTAATTCATATTTTCATATTCGTAATATTGAGAGAGAGAGAGAGAGAGAGAGACAGAGAGAGAGAGTTATAGGCGACGAAATATGAATTATATAACATATGGCCATCAAGTGAGAGAGGGTGGCCCTGTTTGGCACCATTTATAAACTCACTTGGCACTTGGTCGATGCCTCGTGTGGCCATCACAACACCACGTTCGAACCCGTCGGATCGATCCCACAGCCCGTCCGGCGCGACCTACTATAAGAAACCTCGAAGATTTCAAGCCTATCGGCAGAGGCATTCCCTGGTTATCAGACAGAAGTTACTGTGTAACTTCTCACAGTAACTTCCTGATAACCTCACCAAATAATTCCAGATAATCTCACCAGATAATTAGATAATCCTCCTTACAAGTCAACTTACTTAAGCAAGTTATTTAATTTGCATAAACAAATTGGGATAAAAAAATGGTTAAAATAATATGTATTTTTTAGTGAGTTGATACTTGTTATTGTTTGTTTGTTGTTGGCTTGTTTGTTGTACCTTGTTTTTGTTTGTTGTTCGATAAATTAGTCACGTGTGTAACTCTCGGATATCTTTACTGTGAAAAAATGTTTCGCCCATATTGGACCGAGGAAGCCACTGGTGAGCGAATAGTCTCCGATATGAAGTTACCCAAGTTTTGTCCAGGTGTCTGGAACTGCCAGGAGCTGTGACTCGACTCCTGCAACCACAACTAGGTGAGCACACACACACACACACACACACACACACACACATACATACACATACACACATACACATACACACATACACACACATACACACACATACACACACATACATACACACACATACACATACACACACATACACACAGGAGCTGTGAATCGACCCTTGCAACAAGAAATAGACGAGTACACACACCCTCTCGCACGGTAATATGCAAATTCGCGGTGGAAAGGTGTTCCATCCAATCGCTAAACAGCAACAGCCAAACGGAACCTTCGCTTCCGGAGCTTCCGTAAGTCTTGGCTACCAACCTGAGCATTGCCAACCCTAATAGTAATAATAATAATAATAATAATAATAATAATAATAATAATGCTTTCGCTCAATGTAGAGCTTCGCCAGTGGCTCCATAAAGCTCTGCACTGGGCAAAACGTCGCTTCAAATAAAAGGCTTGTGGAGTACCAAGCATCACGAGGTGGACATGACGCCCCTAGACGAGAGGAAGGTGTTGAGAGGGCGTTTGAAAACGGGTTAATTTTCTACTGTTTATAACTGTTTCTTTCTTTTTCCCTTCCAGCTTACTCTTTTTCTTCTCTCTCTCGCTTTCCCTTGTTTCTGTGTCTTTTCCTTCTCTCGCGTTCCCTCTCGTTAAAATTCTCTCTCGTAAAGCGTAACCCGAATGCCAGAAAATTGGAGTGGATCGACTACGGCTAGAAGAAAGCTAAAATAAATGGAGCCTTGTTCGTGTATGGGAGAGTGTGAAGGGAGTGAAGGAAGAGGAGGGAATGAAGGAACAGAGGGCTAGAGGGACAGGAAGTGTGCTAGTTAATGATTTACGGGACTTGAGGCAAGCCAAGTGTTAGATGTGTGTGGATGTGTGTGTGGATGTGTGTGTGGATGTGTGTGTGGATGTGTGTGTGGATGTGTGTGTGGATGTGTGTGTGGATGTGTGTGGGGATGTGTGTGGGGATGTGTGTGGGGATGTGTGTGGGGATGTGTGTGGGGATGTGTGTGGGGATGTGTGTGGGGATGTGTGTGGGGATGTGTGTGGGGATGTGTGTGGGGATGTGTGTGGGGATGTGTGTGGGGATGTGTGTGTGGATGTGTGTGTGGATGTGTGTGTGGATGTGTGTGTGGATGTGTGTGGGGATGTGTGTGGGGATGTGTGTGGGGATGTGTGTGGGGATGTGTGTGGGGATGTGTGTGGGGATGTGTGTGGGGATGTGTGTGGGGATGTGTGTGGGGATGTGTGTGGGGATGTGTGTGTGGATGTGTGTGTGGATGTGTGTGTGGATGTGTGTGTGGATATGTGTGTGGATGTGTGTGGATATGTGTGTGGATGTGTGTGTGTATGTGTGTGTATGTGTGTATGTGTATGTGTGTGTGTCAACATCAGCTAGGCAGCAAGACGTGAGGGATCACATAACTAGCCGATTACGTTATTCACACCAAGACCAACACATCCCAGCCTCTTTCCCAGGTATTGAGCCGCTTCAATACAAGAAAAACTCGCCCCACTTTTTTCAACTCTCTTTCTATACCTCAAAAAAGGCAAGTAGTTACTTTAAAGAAAAAATAGCGAGAAACAGCAATGGAGCGCAATAAGTTGTAAGAGATATTGTCCTAGGCTCACGCGTCTGATTATTTCTGAAGGAAGTGACATCAGAAAAAGCTTCGATCATTTAGCGATCATCCGCTGAAGCTTCGCTGGTTCACGGTGCTTTGAGGCAGTAAACCCTCTCTTTTAAATGTCACTGCGTTGTAAATGGAGCTCTATGTCGTAGCAGATACAACGTAGGGAATGATAACTTATAACGATGATTTACAGGGAGAGCGACGATTCAGCGGACGTGATGAAGACGGGAGATTAGAATCTCTGGGTCTTGAAGGATGCTCCCACAAGGAGAGTTATTAGTCCCTCCGATGACGAGTGAATATTATTCAGCGTGCGTGTTAGTTTTGGATTATGTTATGTGAGAAAGAATGCTTTTCTGTTTAATGTGTATTTTATAACCCCTGTGTATGTTTACTGTCTTGCTAGGTTGTATATCAATATACTGTTTAATGATATCTCCCTCTCTTAAATAACTTGCTTGTCTAGCAACCTGTCGGAAGCCACTACCCAGTTAATAATAATAATAATAATAATAATAATAATTTTATTTCTACAGGTACATGATAAAACAAACAGACCATAACTGACATCAATGACATACTATATAGAAAGCCACTGGTCATTCAGATCATTTCCCGCAACTCGGGTTAATTTTGTTCCCCGGGATGCGACCCACACCAGTCAGCTAACACCTGCCATCCTTGTTCTGGGTGAAGAGGGACAGCAGGTGTTTTAAGGAAACACGCACCCAGTGTTTCCACCCGTACCGGGGATCGAACCACACATACTCTGTGTGAGCAGAGTGCGCTACTAAGCAACCGAACACTATCAAAGGCTGTGAGTTACCTTTAGCGAAGGAGAGTAATGGGGAGAAAAGGCGAGAGTTGAGGAGAGTAGGCCAGGTGGAGGTTAAAACAAACTTGATACTGGACGGTCTCTGGCCGAGCCTACGGGAGGGGGAGCTGTCCAAGACAGCTGAGAGACGTGTATTCTGGCTGTATCTAGACGCAGAAGAGACTACGAGTTCCTTTGCGTCCTCTATTTTCTCTTCTTGTTATCCCAATCAAGTATATTTTTTCTCCGAAGTGGGGGTGCCAACTGGGGGCAGAAACCCCCCACATTATGTATAATCTCCATAGGACCCCTTAAAGGCCCCCAGCTTCAAAACAAGTCCCCGAGTTTTCCTCAGATTGTCAGCCCCTTAAACCCCTCCTATATACTATAGAAATCCCTATAGCCGCCCCTGGAGTCCCCTTCCTAGCAATATAGCCTTAAAGATTTAGCTAGCAAAATCTGTGGAGACCAATTGCCTCGGAAAAACTACATTAGAAAGAGTCATTGGGGGAAAAAATAATTAAATTTATTTTTTTTGAGGATGTTCAAATATCCCACTTTTCTTACAACCCCATCTTACAAAATAGAGCATGTGATCTGGTGGTCTACCTGGAGGGTGTTCCTGGGGTCAGCGCCCCTGTGGGCCGGTCCTTGACCAGGCCTCCCGCTAGAATACTAAGAGCAACTTTGTGCTGATAAACACACCCTTGTAAACTCAACATTCTGTGAACTACATTTCAAACCCCTTTACAGTATACACATCACCATTCAGATGGAAAATGGCGGAAGCAGATTAGGCCCCCCCCCCCCCCCCAAAAAAAAAAAAAAAAAAAAATCCACTGCAGCGGGCGAAACTTTGTCAATAAAGGTTGTAATCACACTGCTTTCCTCACACCAGACTTGAGTACCTGACATTCCCGAGGCGTTGGATGCGCCCAGGGGCTCCCGGCTCTTTTTCCAGGGGAATGGAGTTCAACTAGCGCTTTCCTTGGGATCGGATTCTCAGTATCATGGAACTGAGAACTGTTAGGAAATGCAAAGAGAGAGAGAGAGAGAGAGAGAGAGAGAGAGAGAGAGAGAGAGAGAGAGAGAGAGAGAGAGTGTATCTGTTTGTGACTTGAAAAAGCCCACTGTGTGGGCGAAACGTAGTCAATAAAGGATCACATTATACTGCATTTGTGTTTATATTTCCAGAGAGAGAGAGAATTTCTAAATTACCCTTGTTTTTAATTAGTTATTGTTACAGATGTTAACGCTGCTGGTATTCTCTCTCTCTCTCTCTCTCTCTCTCTCTCTCTCTCTCTCTCTCTCTCTCTCTCTCTCTCTCAGCTTCCCCTGTTGTATACTATCTTAGAATCTGGCCCGTTCCTCTAAATCTATGGAGAAAAAAATAGGCCCCGTGCAAGAATGTCATGCTAGGGAACAATAGCTAGAGTACACACACACACACACACACACACACACACACACACACACACAACCTTCAGGCTCTGAGTGGTCAGGAAATGCAGTGACTTGGACAGAGAAATGGTATCAGCAGACTCCATACATAGCTTTAAGAACAGGTATGGCAGAGCTCACATAGCCGGAAGAAAGTGAACGCAGTGGCTTCCAGCGAGGAGCGAGGAGGCTGGGCCAAGAGATTAGACTCGTACTCCTACCAATCACGAAAGGTGAGCATACACACAAGAAAACAGACGCAGGGATGAAATCAGGGCGGTTGAAACCTGGTTTTCACTTAGGTTGAACCAGCAAGGTTGAACCTGGTTTTCACTTGGGTTGAACCAGCAAGGCTGAACCTGGTTTTCACTTGGGTTGAACCAGCAAGGTTGAACCTGGTTTTCACTTGGGTTGAACCAGCAAGGCTGAACCTGGTTTTCACTTAGGTTGAACCAGCAAGGTTGAATCTGGTTTTCACTTGGGTTGAACCAGCAAGGTTGAACCTGGTTTTCACTTAGGTTGAACCAGCAAGGTTGAACCTGGTTTTCACCTGGGTTGAACCAGCAAGGTTGAACCTGGTTTTCACCCTAAGTAACTCTGACATAGATAAAACAGAATCTTAAAGGTCTCAAAACTGACTTTGGAACACCGTGTGAAATTAAACGCAGAGATAAACGTAACCAGGGGAGGAGGAAAAAAACTTCAGAATAGAAGATAAAGGAATAAGAGAACTGCGATACGAGGAGCACTGGAAAAGGGAAACTGGAAGGAAAGAGATGGAATGGAATAATAGAGAACGTAACTGCAAAGTGAAGGAAAGTATACGTGAAATTCATACCCAGAAGTGAAGCTCTGGTAACAAAAATGTGATCACCGATAAGTGTATGATTCTTAGCGTATATAATAGTATATATACTGAGAGAGAGAGAGAGAGAGAGAGAGAGAGAGAGAGAGAGAAAGGGGTAAGAAGACAAACTGAATGTCAGCTTGAGAACGACATAGCACGGAAAACAAACTGTGACCCAAAGTATGCAGTCAATGAGAAGAGAAATAGGTAATCAGGTCCCCCTTTTCTTCCCATACCCACCAACCGCCCCTTTATTCTCCTCTACATCCCCCTCCATTTATTTCCTCTCTGTTTCTCTTCATCTTTCCTCCTCTCATAAATCCATTCCTTCCCCTCTCCATCTCTCTCTCTCTCTCTCTCTCCTTGTCCACACTTGGTCCTCCCAAAATACACCAAGTGTCCCTAAGTCTCACCTTACGCCTCAGGTGAGGCACTATGTGCGGTATTCCTTGGTTCCTGAACCTCGCACACCCCCGTGAAACACCCGAATGAGCACAAGCCAGGACCTGCTTAAGCACCTAGTGATTCCTTAAGATTCTCGCCCTAATGGCCCAAGGATCGTTAAAGTCGAAATCTTAGACAGGTCCTCGGTGCCGTCTTGGTGTGAGGGGGGGGGGGGGAAGAGGTTATTGTTATTTACCATATTTAAGGGTGTTAAAGGCTCGATCCTCCGTAATCGCCAGGCAGACGCTCTGCCCTCCTTTATTTTTATTTTAATAGGGGAATGCTAAACCCGTAGGGATAATGTGTGTGTTGGTGTCGGAGGAAATGATGATGATGATGATGATGATGATGATGATGATGATGATGATGATGATGATGATGATGATGATGATGATGATGATGATGATGATGACGATGATGACGACGATGATGATGACGATGACGATGATGATGATGACGATGATGATGATGATGACGATGACGACGATGATGATGATGATGATGATGACGATGATGACGATGATGATGACGATAATGATGATGATGACGATGACGATGATGACGATGATGACGATGATTTCCGTCATTATACCATTTTTATAAACATTATCCCAGAAAAGAGAAAAATAAAAAATCTTGACTGATCAATTTGACTGTGAGTGAAGTCTGTTTTACTGCTGCTTTAATATAAGCCCCAGAATCCTCAGTCTCTGCCTAATAAATATTACTCGAGCAGAATAAATCTCTTAAGTTACCCAGCCCACGCAAGAATGACGCCATTAATATATTAGTTCCCCCTCGCTCCTCCACGGGGGGGAAAATAGCAACAGAAAACGGACATAAACAAACCATAATATCTCTATTTTCTCTCTTTTTATTTCTCTATCTCTTAAACTCTCCTTTATTTCTGTTATCTCCATCTCTTCTTTATTTCTCTTATTTCTTTATTTTCATTTCTCTCATCTCTCTGTTAGTAATATGTGCTATTTGTATCTCCATTTTTATCTTTTTCTTTCTAATTATCTCTGTGTCTATGTCAGTAATATCCATCTATATTTCTCTATCTCATTTTCTCTCTCTCTCTCTCTCTCTCTCCTCTCCCCTCCCCCCTCTCTCCTCTCTCCTCTCTCCTCTCCCTCTCCTCCCCCTCTCTCTCTCCTCTCCTCCTCTCTCCTCCTCTCTCTCCTCTCCTCTCTCTCTCCTCTCCCCTCTCCCTCATCTCTCTCTCCCTCATCTCCTCTCCCTCATCTCCTCTCCCTCATCTCCTCTCCCTCATCTCCTCTCCCTCATCTCCTCTCCCTCTCATCTCCTCTCCCTCTCATCTCCTCTCCCTCTCATCTCCTCTCCCTCTCATCTCCTCTCCCTCTCATCTCCTCTCCCTCTCATCTCCTCTCCCTCTCATCTCCTCTCCCTCTCATCTCCTCTCCCTCTCATCTCCTCTCTCTCATCTCCTCTCTCTAATCTCTCTCCTCTCTCTCCTCCCCTCTCATCTCCTCTCTCCCTCTCTTCCTCTCCCCTCTCTCTTTCTCTCTCTCCTCTCTTCTCTCTCTCCTTTCTTTCTCTCTCTCTCTCTCCTCTCTCTCTCTCTCCTCTCTTCTTTCTCTCTCCTTTCTCTCTCCTCTCTTCTTTCTCTCTCTTTCTCTCTCCTCTCTTCTTTCTCTCTCCTCTCTCTCTCCTCTTTCTCTTTCTCTCTCTCCTCTCTCTCTCCTCTCTCTCCAATCTCTCTCTCTCTCTACTCTCTCTCTCTCTCTCTCCTCTCTCCCCTCTCTCTCTCTCTCCTCTCTCTCTCTCTCTCTCTCTCTCTCTCTCTTCTCTCTCCTCTCTCTCCTCTCTCTCTCTCTCTCTCCTCTCTCTCTCTCCTCTCTCTCTCTCCTCTCTCTCTCTCTCCTCTCTCTCTCTCTCTCCTCTCTCTCTCTCTTCTCTCTCCTCTCTCTCTCCTCTCCTCTCTCCTCTCTCTCTCTCCTCTCTCTCTCCTCTCTCTCTCACAAAGGGTGGATTCCATATAGTTCAACACGAGGGGAGAAAAAAGGGTAGGAAAAGAAAACGGAGATGACACGTGTAGAAAACGAGGGGAGAGCAAAAAAAACTTGAGAAAGAAATTGGAAAGTGAATTTTCGACCAGTGGTTAAAGAAAATGGTTTACCAACCACCCAAATTAAACATATTTACGTGAAGCGTTAAACCCGTGAAGGCTCGACCCTCTGTTCACTAATTAACCAAACTAAGACTACACTGACAGACTTATCTTGCATTAGTGGGGAGAGAGAGAGAGAGAGAGAGAGAGAGAGAGAGAGAGAGAGAGAGAGAGAGAGAGAAAGAGATAAGATATAGATAACTAAATAAAGATATACAAAAAGACTGCATAGATACAAGAAAAACGAAGAAAACGGGAAGCACGATACATTCACTGACAAAGAAAACGAGTAAAGAAACTGATAAAGAAAACGAGTATAGAAACACAATGGAAAGAATAAAGAAACCGAGAAAGAAAATAAGACACTGATAAAGAAAACGAGATAAAACATTAAGAAAACGAACGAAAAACGATAAAGAAAACGAGAAAAGACAATAACCGCTAAAAAAACAACTAAAACACTAACGAAAACGGAAAAAAAGGATAAAAAAACAAAGAAAACTGAAGGTTAAAGTTTGCAGCCGAGGAGAAACTATTAAAATAATTAAGGAATCGAAAGTAATTAGTGAAATTAAACCTAAATTACGGGAGAGAGATAAGAAAAGATAAAAGCAAAATATAACAAAAAATGAGAGAAAAAAGAACCATCTAACAATAATTTCCATTATTTTTATATTAAGATTTTACATAAAACTGATAATTGTTAAAATATTTAAGCAGAGAAAACGATAAATAATAATCGATTTTTTTAAGTTCAGAAAATGGGATAATATTTTTTATGGGTAAACTGTTGTAGATTTTTGTTTCATTTCGTGGCATGGGTGGCTTAAGGAGCTCTTGATTCGTGGCAGGGGAGCCTCCGCTCCCTTCCTCTAATCAAACCTGGTTACCTGCCATTTCCCAGGTTGTGTAGTAGTAGTTACTAGTTGTCAAAGGCACTTGTCGACAAACACTTGGCCTTATTGTTTCGTGTATGTTGGTGCAAGTGTGTATGTATGTGTACGTTTGTGTGTGTGTGTGTACGTAAGTGTGTAACAACTTAGTAATGATTTCACCACGTACACACAGGTGTTACCACAGTGTTTTTGCCTGGTCTCTGGTCTGACCTGTGATATACCTTTGTCCCATCTAGAATCGTTAACTCCTCGTTGGAGGAGCAGTTACCCACGCCAGAGGAACGCACCTGTACATTCCCGTTAATTTGGCTGGTCGCTTAATATAGTTTAAACCCCAGTGCCTATACAAAGAGTCATTAAGGGGAGCTTGTCACCTGTCGTGTATATATATATATATATATATATATATATATATATATATATATATATATATATATATATATATATATATATATATATATATACATACATACATATATTGCTGTGCCGAATAGATGGAACTTATTTTCGATTCAAGCTTAAATAGCAACGCTCTTCTTGCCGAATAAGGCAAGCGAAAATTTGTGTATGCAGTAGTTTCGCAAAAATCATTCTGAACCTATCGAAAAAAATATATTTCACTGTGTTTATTAAATTATTGTAAACTTATCTAAAATATATTTAGTTGTATTAACCTTAGTTAAATTGCGCTTGTTATAAGGTTAGGTAAGTTTTCTAAGATTCTTTTGGTACAAAATTATTAATTTTTACATTAACATAAATGAAAAACTATCTTTAAACGTATAAGAGAAATTTTTACAAAGGACTTAATTTTAAACGAGTTGCTAACTGACCAAGTTTACCTATTCGGCACGATAATATATATATATATATATATATATATATATATATATATATATATATATATATATATATATATATATATATATATACATACCTTATATATAATCACATTCCTTATATACCAAAAATATTTAAGAGAGGTAATTGCTTGGTCAATGTTTGCACTTCCCAGAACAGTTCATTAAAGGATAAATAAAGCAGCAAACTCTGAGCTAATTATGTGTAATCTGTCAATACAAGATCAGTGGCTCGAAAATATTTGCTAATTTACATGATTATTAATTCACTCTCCTGCCTTCTTTATATTCATTTTATACACGGCGATGAACAAATATTGAACGCGCCTTTGAAGTCTCTTTCCAACACCTTTGTTTATATATATTTTAAAAATGCTTTGTTAGTTTCCTCTATACTATTGATTCTTATTAGATGTTAGGTAAATTGTTTTCAAAAAATGGGAAGATGGTAGCCTGAAATCATGACGGATTTTCACAAGATCATGGCCCGGTAGCCTGGTGGGTAAAGTTCCCACTTCACACACGGAGGGCCCGGGTTCGATTCCCGGCGGGTGGAAACATTTCGACACGTTTCCTTACACCTGTTGTCCTGTTCACCTAGCAGCAAATAGGTACTTGGGTGTTAGTCGACTGGTGTGGGTCGCATCCTGGGGGACAAGATTAAGGACCCCAATGGAAATAAGTTAGACAGTCCTCGATGACGCACTGACTTTCTTGGGTTATCCTAGGTGGCTAACCCTCCGGGGTTAAAAATCCGAACGAAATCTCTCTTATCAACTTTCTGGAATATTTAAATTGTATCTACAGATACTGGAACGAAAACGCGTCATCTGAGGTACTTTGCATATTCACATTTCCCCCATTATGGTGCCCCATTCAACGATTGACAAAATGCCTCGTGGAATGAGAGACAACAGAGAAAGGAAGGAGATGTGTCTCAGCTTCTAAAGTTGTAAAAAAAAGTGGAGTTCCCCAGGATGAGTTTCCTGGTGCAATGCTCTTTACAATGTCCATAACTCCTCTCAAGGTTGGACTGACATCCAAATTAAAAAAATATTGCGGGTGATACCAAATACACATTATCCAGATGAGAGTGAGCATTGAGAGTGACCTGGACGGGATAGACAGACAGAAGAACCTGGATCATGGCCGGCCTACGGGAGTAGGAAAAAATCTGGAGCATTGAGAGTGACCTGGACGGAATAGACAGACAGAAGAACCTGGATCATGGCCGGCCTACGGGAGTAGGAAAAAATCTGGAGCATTGAGAGTGACCTGGACGGGATAGACAGACAGAAGAACCTGGATCATGGCCGGCCTACGGGAGTAGGAAAAAATCTGGGAACTCATCAAAAGGTATATCAAAGGTGGCACTGTGGTCAGCAACGTGCAAGTTGAGTGTCAGCAAAGAGGACAAAATAAGTAGACAGTTGTTCTTAGCAGATAGACTCTACGAGTACTTCCAGAGTCCTTCTCTCTCTCATTTCTAGCCTTAAATGCTCCTATGTACACCCATGAACATCCACGTTACTCATATTTACAGACATGTACACCTATGTACTTCCACTTGCACCCTTGTGCACCCATGTACATATATATACAGCCATGTACTTCCAAACACGTCTTTGTATTTACATATACAGCCATGTACACCAGTGTATTACCATGTACTCCCATGGACACCCATGTACTTACATATAGTCATGTATATCCATATACTCCCATGAGCACCCATGTACTCATACACTCGTGTATTCCCATGTGCAACCATATACTCCCATGTAAACCCCTGTTCTCGTATATACAGCCACGTACACAAATGTATTCCCATGTGCATCCATGTACTCCCATGCACACCCATGTACTCCCATGTACTCATAAAAGTTTCAGGATTGAGACACTTATGCAACATATGGGAATCTTTATTCAGGAAACGTTTCGCCACACAGTGGCTTCATCAGTCCAATACAAAGTAGAAAGGCGTAAGGAGAGGGGGAGTATGAGATAATCAGTCCCTCAACCTGGAGTCGATGTGTTCAGTCCATCAATCTTGTAGAATGTACAGCATAGGGCCGTAGACGTGGCTTATATACTGTAGTGAGGTGAGGCGAAGCAGGAGGAGGCGGAGTCACAGTGGTACCATCCACTAGTCGAAGTAGGTCTTCGTCCAAAGGTTGGACAAGTATTGAAGAAATCTTTGTAACAAGATCCCATGATGCTGCTTCTGCTTCGCCTCACCTCACTACAGTATATAAGCCACGTCTACGGCCCTATGCTGTACATTCTACAAGATTGATGGACTGAACACATCGACTCCTTGCTGAGGGACTGATTATCTCATACTCCCCCTCTCCTTACGCCTTTCTACTTTGTATTGGACTGATGAAGCCACTGTGTGGCGAAACGTTTCCTGAATAAAGATTCCCATATGTTGCATAAGTGTCTCAATCTTCAACTTGTCGGTTTTTCAAACCATTCATCACATAAAAGTTTCAGCTGAAGGTATCGAACTCTGTCATGTTAACCAATTCCCACCATCAACTCCCAGTGCTGTGTCGTGCCCCCGTGGGAATTGTTTATCACCACATTTCCAACATTTCAGCTTGATTGGTAGGCTCAATCCTCCGTCCCCTAATACTAGCGCTGCCCCGGTCTCTTGATCATCCAGGCTATTGGTGACAGCTGAAGGAATTAACAGACAAAAAATGGAAAATTTAAATCAGCAGCATCCATTGGATACGTCGTAACATTTTCACGAGTCAGAGAGAGAGAGAGAGAGAGAGAGAGAGAGAGAGAGAGAGAGAGAGAGAGAAACAAAGCATGCACCTTTGCTCAAGTAGCTTCCTGGAACGATAAACAAAGTAACAACGACACACACCAAAAAAACAATGCGAATACAACGCGGAAATCTTCAATTGGGTAACTAACAAGTGTGCGTATTCGCTGCGTTAATAAAATATATAACTGTACACGCAGCCCTTACGCTATATGTATACGTGTATGTGTACTCACCTAGTTGTGGTTGCAGGGGTAGAGTTATAGCTCCTGGCCCCGCCTCTTCACTGGTCGCTACTAGGTCACTCCCTGAACCGTGAGCTTTATCATACCTCTGCTTATCTGTGTGTGTGTGTGTGTGTGTGTGTGTGTGTGTGTGGTGTTTTCTAGCACCACTACATCCTTGCACCACCCCGTCACTACCTATCACCACCCCACTACCTCCTAGAATCACCCCCGTCTCTACCTACTAGCACCACCATACCTACCTCCTAGCACCACCACACCACTACCTCCTAGTACCACCACACCACTACCTCCTAGCACCACCACACCACTACCTCCTAGCACCACCACACCACTACCTCCTAGCACCACCGCACCACTACCTCCTAGCACCACCGCACCACTACCTCCTAGCACCACCGCACCACTACCTCCTAGCACCACCGCACCACTACCTCCTAGCACCACCACACCACTACCTCCTAGCACCACCACACCACTACCTCCTAGCACCACCACACCACTACCTCCTAGCACCACCACACCACTACCTCCTAGCACCACCACACCACTACCTCCTAGCACCACCACACCACTACCTCCTAGCACCACCACACCACTACCTCCTAGCACCACCACACCACTACCTCCTAGCACCACCACACCACTACCTCCTAGCACCACACCACTACCTCCTAGCACCACACCACTACCTCCTAGCACCACCACACCACTACCTCTTAGCACCACCACACCACTACCTCCTAGCACCACCACACCACTACCTCCTAGCACCACCACACCACTACCTCCTAGCACCACCACACCACTACCTCCTAGCACCACCACACCACTACCTCCTAGCACCACCACACCACTACCTCCTAGCACCACCACACCACTACCTCCTAGCACCACCACACCACTCCCTCCTAGCACCACCACACCACTACCTCCTAGCACCACCACACCACTACCTCCTAGCACCACCACACCACTACCTCCTAGCACCACCCCACCACTACCTCCTAGCACCACCACACCACTACCTCCTAGCACCACCACACCACTACCTCCTAGCACCACCCCCTCACTACCTCCTCAGATAACAGCCCTCAGCATCACTGCCGTGTCGTACAGGGCGAGTTCTGACACCCGCAGCTCGCACCAAGATCCAGTATTCCCTCATTCTGACTTAGAGCCAAAAATCTGAGAGTCGAGTACTGCAGACAGTCACGAGTACATGAGAAGGGTGTTGGAGGCTGTCTTGAGTACACTCGAACGTGTGAGACCTGGTCTTAACCTGAGCAGTGAGTACATGCCCCAGTATATATATATATATATATATATATATATATATATATATATATATATATATATATATATATATATATATATATATATATATATATATATGTCGTGCCGAATATGTAAAACTGGTCAATTAGCAAGAACTTATTTAAAATTAAGTCCTTTCTGAAATTTTCTCTTATACGTTTAAAGATATATTTTTTTCATTAATGTTAATGTAAAAATTTTTAATTTTGCTCCAAAAGAATCTTAGAAAACTTACCTAACCTTATTATAACAAGAACAATTTATTTTAGCCTAACCCAACTAAATATATTTTAGATTTGTTTACAATAATTTAATACTAAACAAACACAGTGAAATATATTTTTTTCGTTAAGTTCAGAATGATTTTGGCGAAATTATTACATACACAAATTTTCACTTGTCCTATATGGCAAGATGAGCGTTGCTATTTAAGCCAAGATCGCAAGTTCTGCCTATTCGGCACGACATATATATATATATATATATATATATATATATATATATATATATATATATATATATATATATATATATATATATATATATATACATATTTTATATATATAATCTGCTTTTGTGTTATATTAATGTAATGTTACCATTTTAATATAATATAAAGAACGGAAATTAATGGGGATGGAGATAGATAGGGTTCGTACGATAGATTTTTTTCTGTACAGTTACTCAAAGCAGCAGTAACAACAGCAGCAGCAGCAGTAACAACAGCAGCAGCAGCACTACCACCACTACCACTAGCACCACCACTACCACTAGCACTAGCACCACCACCACCAGCACCAGCACCACCACCACCACCACCACCACCGACCTGGGTCACGCAAGTCACTGAACAAATTTACTCACCTTAATTCCAACTCAATTTTCGATCACGCAATTTGTCCAAGAGGGAAAAAAAATACCCCCCCCCCCACCCTCCTCTCCCCCCTTCCAGCAAAAAAAAAATCTCTAATGTCACCATTCAGTTCCACCAGTTAAAGAATACAAAAAAGGCAGTTCTTGCCACTCAAAAACTTGATGGTTTAATTGGAATAAAAAAAAAAAAATCGGACGAGAATCTCAGATTTGTGGGTTTTTTTTTTCCAGTAAAATTAGCCGCTGTAAATTTTTTACCGACTAATTTTTTTTTCTGAGATTATGACGGAATTTCTTTTAATACCCAAAATTTGAGGCTGAAGAAATGGTTAATGTGCGTGTGTACTCACCTAGTTAAGGTTGCAGGGGTCGAGTCACAGCTCCTGGCCCCGCCTCTTTACTGGTAGCTACTGGGTCACTCTTCCTGCTCCATGAGCTTTATCATACCTCTTCTTAAAACTATGTATGGTTCCTGCCTCCACTACATCACTTTCCCAGACTATTCCACTTCCTGACAACTCTGTGACTGAAGAAATACTTCCTAACATCCCTGTGGTCCATCTGAGTTTTCAACTTCCAACTGTGTGTGTGTGTGTGTGTGTGTGTGTGTGTGTGTGCATGTGTGTGTGTGTATGTGTGTGTGTGTATGTGTGTGTGTGTATGTGTGTGTGTGTATGTGTGTGTGTGTATGTGTGTGTGTGTATGTGTGTGTGTGTGTGTGTGTGTGTGTGTGTGTGTGTGTGTGTGTGTGTGTGTGTGTGTGTGTGTGTGTGTGTGTGTGTGTGTGTGTGTTTTGTGCGCACGCAGCCTGTCTGCTTGCTTGTCTGTCTGCCTTCTCTACCTGTCTGCTCCTGCCTGCATAACTCCCAAACACACAATACCACCATATCCCCTCCCCATGTTACTCACCCCTTGACCTTCTCATTCCCCTTAATTAACCCCTCTCCCCTCCTTCATTTCCTCCCCAGACCCAGTCCTCACGCCCCTATCCTTCCCTTCCCACCCTTCTTGTCCCATTCCAAACTCGATAACGGCATCCAGAGACAATTGAAATAGCTTATTACACCACTCATTATTCATAAGTACCTGACTACTGAGTGGGGTGAGTAAATGGGGAGGTGGGGAGACTTTGGAGGCATGGGGTGAATGGAGATTGGATTGAAAGAAGATTGGGGAGGAGATGAGATGGGATGGACTAAGGGGGGATAGGATGAATTGGGAAAGAGAATGGGATAGATCCTAGAGGGACTTGGTCCCAAATCTGCACACAGCTTTAAGCAGAGGTATGATAAAGCTCACGGTTCAAGGAGAGTGACCTAGTAGCGACCAGTGAAGAGGCGGGGCCAGGAGCTCGGACTCGGCCCCTGCAACCTCAACTAGGTGAGTACAACTAGGCGAGTACAGAAATCACTCCCTACGAAAGCCAAAGACTTAGTAGACGATGGAAAATACCCCCAGTGAAAAGTAAGGGCGCCATTAAGGCACTAAGAGAGAACAATAAGTGTCCGAGGCCCAAGACTGTTCAACAGCCTCCCACCAGGCATGAGGGGAATTACCAATAGACTCCTGGTTGCCTTCGAGAGGGAGCCGGACAGATACCTAAAGTCAGTACCCGATCAGCCGGGCTGTGGTTCCTACGTTGGCCTACAATGTTACCAGTAGTAGCAGCCTGAATGATCAGGCCCTGGTTAAGGACTGGGCAGCGGGGGCGTTGACCCCCGGAACTCTCTCCAGGTAGGTAATGGGATGGATTGAGGGAAAGCACTAGCCTTTCCATCTATGTTTTCATTCTGAGTTCCATCTATCTTCCCTCTAGTCTACACTCCTAACTAACGAGACTCAGAGTGTTATATTACACCCTTGGGGGGGGGGGGGTGTTGCGGGGGAGGGAGGGAACTAGGGAAGAGAGGGATGTAGGGGAGGATAGTAAGGAGAGAGGAAGGATAGATGATGGAGGAAGGTGATTACGTGAAGGATGAGGGAAGGAGAAGGGAGATGGATAGGTGGTGGGGGGTGGGTGAGGAAAGGGAGGAGTGGTGGGTCTTGTAGTGGAACGTGAGGGTAAAGGGGGGTATGGGAGAGGGTATGGTAGGGGTGGGTGGGCTCTTGGTTGGTGGGTGGGTAGGTAGTTACCCCATCAACAAGGTGGGTAGCAGGTTACCCCTGAGTGATGTGAGGTGGTGTAATGGGCATTAGGTTTCACTTACAGCTAGTGGGTTCCAGTAGGTATACAACCAGTGGGGTCCAGTAGGTATGCAGCCAGTGGGCTCCAGTAGGTATACAACCAGTGGGCTCCAGTAGGTATACAACCAGTGGGGTCCAGTAGGTATGCAGCCAGTGGGCTCCAGTAGGTATACAACCAGTGGGCTCCAGTAGGTATACAACCAGTGGGGTCCAGTAGGTATGCAGCCAGTGGGCTCCAGTAGGTATACAACCAGTGGGCTCCAGTAGGTATACAACCAGTGGGCTCCAGTAGGTATACAACCAGTGGGCTCCAGTAGGTATACAACCAGTGGGCTCCAGTAGGTATACAACCAGTGGGCTCCAGTAGGTATACAGCCAGTTGCTCCTGATGCCCTGTACCCTACCTTCAGCAGCTTACATGGGGACAACCCCACTGTCTTCTTTCCACTCTATCGTCTTCTCCGTAAATCTGCTTACTCCTCTAAGAGTGTGTTGGGGTCTTCTGTCAAGAGTCCTCCATGCAGGCCATCTATCTCTCGCTCCGTCTATTCATTTCTGTTTCTCATCGCACTTCCACAGGTTTGATAGACAGGATTTGTCACCTCTAAGGAGAGAGAAAGAGAGAGAGATATGAATGGTTTTGGACAAATATACTGTATGGGCCTACTGGCCCATACAGTATATTATTATTAATACATAGGCCGTCTCCCACCGAGGCAGGGTGGCCCGAAAAGGAAAAACTTTCATCATAAGTTCTGTCAAGCACCTTAACTACTGGGAACGCTTGGAAGCACTTGACTTGTACTCGTTGGAACGCAGGAGGGAGAGATATATCATAATCTACACTTGGAAAATCTTGGAAGGAATGGTCCCAAATCTGCACACAGAAATCACTCCCTACGAAAGTAAAAGACTGGGCAGGCGATGCAAAATGCCGCCAATAAAAAGTAGGGGCGCCATTGGTACACTAAGAGAAAACACCATAAGTGTCCGGGGCCCAAAACTGTTCAACAGCCTCCCATCAAGCATTAGGGGAATTGCCAATAAACCCCTGGCTGCCTTCAAGAAAGAGCTGGACAGATACCTAAAGTCAGTGCCGGATCAGCCGGGTTGTGGCTCGTACGTTGGACTGCGTGCGGCCAGCAGTAACAGCCTAGTTGATCAGGCCCTGATCCATCGGGAGGCCTGGTCATGGACCGGGCCGCGGGGGCGTTGATCCCCGGAATAACCTCCAGGTAACCTCCAGGTAACACCACTCCTTCCGAGTGTAGACACTGTACTACCCATCTCCAGGACTCAAGTCCGGCCTGCGGGACTAAAGTCCTGGTTACTGCCTCATTAACTGCTTCATTATTCTTAAGCTAGGTTAAATTTGCCCAAAATGCTCTACATACTAAGGGGCTTTCCTTATCCACACCTAAATGTCACCATCTCTGTGTCAACACTAACTCAGGGTGGTTGTCTCCCCGAGACTTTGCTACGGGAACCACACAACTGAACGATGAATTAGACACGTGCGATATCTGGGTATTTTTATTTGTCGACGTTTCGCCCACCAGTGACTTATTCGGTACAAGGACATAGTGTCAAGAATGTAGATCTGTATACAAAATATGATTACCCAGCTCAGGCTGACACTACTGAAGTCTCCCAGCTCAGGCTGACACTACTGAAGTCTCCCAGCTCAGGCTGACACTACTGAAGTCTCCCAGCTCAGGCTGACACTACTGAAGTCTCCCAGCTCAGGCTGACACTACTGAAGTCTCCCAGCTCAGGCTGACACTACTGAAGTCTCCCAGCTCAGACTGACACTACTGAAGTCTCCCAGCTCAGACTGACACTACTGAAGTCTCCCAGCTCAGGTTGACACTACTGAAGTCTCCCAGCTCAGACTGACACTACTGAAGTCTCCCAGCTCAGGCTGACACTACTGAAGTCTCCCAGCTCAGGCTGACACTACTGAAGTCTCCCAGCTCAGACTGACACTACTGAAGTCTCCCAGCTCAGGCTGACACTACTGAAGTCTCCCAGCTCAGGCTGACACTACTGAAGTCTCCCAGCTCAGACTGACACTACTGAAGTCTCCCAGCTCAGGCTGACACTACTGAAGTCTCCCAGCTTAGGCTGACACTACTGAAGTCTACCAGCTTAGGCTGACACTACTGAAGTCTCCCAGCTCAGGCTGACACTACTGAAGTCTCCCAGCTTAGGCTGACACTACTGAAGTCTACCAGCTTAGGCTGACACTACTGAAGTCTCCCAGCTTAGGCTGACACTACTGAAGTCTCCCAGCTCAGGCTGACACTACTGAAGTCTCCCAGCTCAGGCTGACACTACTGAAGTCTCCCAGCTCAGACTGACACTACTGAAGTCTCCCAGCTCAGGCTGACACTACTGAAGTCTCCCAGCTCAGACTGACACTACTGAAGTCTCACAGCTCAGGCTGACACTACTGAAGTCTCCCAGCTCAGGCTGACACTACTGAAGTCTCCCAGCTCAGGCTGACACTACTGAAGTCTCCCAGCTCAGGCTGACACTACTGAAGTCTCCCAGCTCAGACTGACACTATTGAAGTCTCCCAGCTCAGACTGACACTACTGAAGTCTCCCAGCTCAGGCTGACACTACTGAAGTCTCACAGCTCAGGCTGACACTACTGAAGTCTCCCAGCTCAGACTGACACTACTGAAGTCTCCCAGCTCAGACTGACACTACTGAAGTCTCCCAGCTCAGACTGACACTACTGAAGTCTCCCAGCTCAGACTGACACTACTGAAGTCTCCCAGCTCAGACTGACACTACTGAAGTCTCCCAGCTCAGACTGACACTACTGAAGTCTCCCAGCTCACACTGACACTACTGAAGTCTCACAGCTCAGGCTGACACTACTGAAGTCTCCCAGCTCAGACTGACACTACTGAAGTCTCCCAGCTCAGGCTGACACTACTGAAGTCTCCCAGCTCAGACTGACACTACTGAAGTCTCCCAGCTCAGACTGACACTACTGAAGTCTCCCAGCTCAGGCTGACACTACTGAAGTCTCCCAGCTCAGGCTGACACTACTGAAGTCTCCCAGCTCAGGCTGACACTACTGAAGTCTCCCAGCTCAGGCTGACACTACTGAAGTCTCCCAGCTCAGGCTGACACTACTGAAGTCTCCCAGCTCAGGCTGACACTACTGAAGTCTCCCAGCTCAGGCTGACACTACTGAAGTCTCCCAGCTCAGGCTGACACTACTGAAGTCTCCCAGCTCAGGCTGACACTACTGAAGTCTCCCAGCTCAGACTGACACTACTGAAGTCTCCCAGCTCAGACTGACACTACTGAAGTCTCCCAGCTCAGGCTGACACTACTGAAGTCTCCCAGCTCAGGCTGACCCTACTGAAGTCTCCCAGCTCAGGCTGACACTACTGAAGTCTCCCAGCTCAGACTGACACTACTGAAGTCTCCCAGCTCAGGCTGACACTACTGAAGTCTCCCAGCTCAGACTGACACTACTGAAGTCTCCCAGCTCAGGCTGACACTACTGAAGTCTCCCAGCTCAGGCTGACACTACTGAAGTCTCCCAGCTCAGACTGACACTACTGAAGTCTCCCAGCTCAGGCTGACACTACTGAAGTCTCCCAGCTTAGGCTGACACTACTGAAGTCTACCAGCTTAGGCTGACACTACTGAAGTCTCCCAGCTCAGGCTGACACTACTGAAGTCTCCCAGCTTAGGCTGACACTACTGAAGTCTACCAGCTTAGGCTGACACTACTGAAGTCTCCCAGCTTAGGCTGACACTACTGAAGTCTCCCAGCTCAGGCTGACACTACTGAAGTCTCCCAGCTCAGGCTGACACTACTGAAGTCTCCCAGCTCAGACTGACACTACTGAAGTCTCCCAGCTCAGGCTGACACTACTGAAGTCTCCCAGCTCAGACTGACACTACTGAAGTCTCACAGCTCAGGCTGACACTACTGAAGTCTCCCAGCTCAGGCTGACACTACTGAAGTCTCCCAGCTCAGGCTGACACTACTGAAGTCTCCCAGCTCAGGCTGACACTACTGAAGTCTCCCAGCTCAGACTGACACTACTGAAGTCTCCCAGCTCAGACTGACACTACTGAAGTCTCCCAGCTCAGGCTGACACTACTGAAGTCTCACAGCTCAGGCTGACACTACTGAAGTCTCCCAGCTCAGACTGACACTACTGAAGTCTCCCAGCTCAGACTGACACTACTGAAGTCTCCCAGCTCAGACTGACACTACTGAAGTCTCCCAGCTCAGACTGACACTACTGAAGTCTCCCAGCTCAGACTGACACTACTGAAGTCTCCCAGCTCAGACTGACACTACTGAAGTCTCCCAGCTCACACTGACACTACTGAAGTCTCACAGCTCAGGCTGACACTACTGAAGTCTCCCAGCTCAGACTGACACTACTGAAGTCTCCCAGCTCAGGCTGACACTACTGAAGTCTCCCAGCTCAGACTGACACTACTGAAGTCTCCCAGCTCAGACTGACACTACTGAAGTCTCCCAGCTCAGGCTGACACTACTGAAGTCTCCCAGCTCAGGCTGACACTACTGAAGTCTCCCAGCTCAGGCTGACACTACTGAAGTCTCCCAGCTCAGGCTGACACTACTGAAGTCTCCCAGCTCAGGCTGACACTACTGAAGTCTCCCAGCTCAGGCTGACACTACTGAAGTCTCCCAGCTCAGGCTGACACTACTGAAGTCTCCCAGCTCAGGCTGACACTACTGAAGTCTCCCAGCTCAGGCTGACACTACTGAAGTCTCCCAGCTCAGACTGACACTACTGAAGTCTCCCAGCTCAGACTGACACTACTGAAGTCTCCCAGCTCAGGCTGACACTACTGAAGTCTCCCAGCTCAGACTGACACTACTGAAGTCTCCCAGCTCAGACTGACACTACTGAAGTCTCCCAGCTCAGGCTGACACTACTGAAGTCTCCCAGCTCAGACTGACACTACTGAAGTCTCCCAGCTCAGACTGACACTACTGAAGTCTCCCAGCTCAGACTGACACTACTGAAGTCTCCCAGCTCAGACTGACACTACTGAAGTCTCACAGCTCAGGCTGACACTACTGAAGTCTCCCAGCTCAGACTGACACTACTGAAGTCTCCCAGCTCAGGCTGACACTACTGAAGTCTCCCAGCTCAGACTGACACTACTGAAGTCTCCCAGCTCAGACTGACACTACTGAAGTCTCCCAGCTCAGACTGACACTACTGAAGTCTCCCAGCTCAGGCTGACACTACTGAAGTCTCCCAGCTCAGGCTGACACTACTGAAGTCTCCCAGCTCAGGCTGACACTACTGAAGTCTCCCAGCTCAGGCTGACACTACTGAAGTCTCCCAGCTCAGGCTGACACTACTGAAGTCTCCCAGCTCAGGCTGACACTACTGAAGTCTCCCAGCTCAGGTTGACACTACTGAAGTCTCCCAGCTCAGACTGACACTACTGAAGTCTCCCAGCTCAGGCTGACACTACTGAAGTCTCCCAGCTCAGACTGACACTACTGAAGTCTCCCAGCTCAGGCTGACACTACTGAAGTCTCCCAGCTCAGGCTGACACTACTGAAGTCTCCCAGCTCAGACTGACACTACTGAAGTCTCCCAGCTCAGGCTGACACTACTGAAGTCTCCCAGTTCAGACTGACACTACTGAAGTCTACCAGCTCAGGCTGACACTACTGAAGTCTACCAGCTCAGGCTGACACTACTGAAGTCTCCCAGTTCAGACTGACACTACTGAAGTCTACCAGCTCAGGCTGACACTACTGAAGTCTACCAGCTCAGGCTGACACTACTGAAGTCTACCAGCTCAGGCTGACACTACTGAAGTCTACCAGCTCAGGCTGACACTACTGAAGTCTACCAGTTCAGACTGACACTACTGAAGTCTACCAGCTCAGGCTGACACTACTGAAGTCTACCAGCTCAGGCTGACACTACTGAAGTCTACCAGCTCAGGCTGACACTACTGAAGTCTACCAGCTCAGGCTGACACTACTGAAGTCTCCCAGCTCAGGCTGACACTACTGAAGTCTACCAGCTCAGGCTGACACTACTGAAGTCTACCAGCTCAGGCTGACACTACTGAAGTCTACCAGCTCAGGCTGACACTACTGAAGTCTACCAGCTCAGGCTGACACTACTGAAGTCTCCCAGCTCAGGCTGACACTACTGAAGTCTCCCAGTTCAGACTGACACTACTGAAGTCTCCCAGTTCAGACTGACACTACTGAAGTCTACCAGCTCAGACTGACACTACTGAAGTCTCCCAGCTCAGACTGACACTACTGAAGTCTCCCAGCTCAGACTGACACTACTGAAGTCTCCCAGTTCAGACTGACACTACTGAAGTCTCCCAGCTCAGGCTGACACTACTGAAGTCTCCCAGTTCAGACTGACACTACTGAAGTCTCCCAGCTCAGGCTGACACTACTGAAGTCTCCCAGCTCAGACTGACACTACTGAAGTCTACCAGCTCAGGCTGACACTACTGAAGTCTCCCAGTTCAGACTGACACTACTGAAGTCTCCCAGCTCAGGCTGACACTACTGAAGTCTCCCAGCTCAGACTGACACTACTGAAGTCTACCAGCTCAGGCTGACACTACTGAAGTCTCCCAGTTCAGACTGACACTACTGAAGTCTCCCAGCTCAGACTGACACTACTGAAGTCTCCCAGCTCAGGCTGACACTACTGAAGTCTCCCAGCTCAGGCTGACACTACTGAAGTCTCCCAGCTCAGGCTGACACTACTGAAGTCTCCCAGCTCAGGTTGACACTACTGAAGTCTCCCAGCTCAGGCTGACACTACTGAAGTCTCCCAGCTCAGACTGACACTACTGAAGTCTCCCAGCTCAGGCTGACACTACTGAAGTCTCCCAGCTCAGGCTGACACTACTGAAGTCTCCCAGCTCAGACTGACACTACTGAAGTCTACCAGCTCAGGCTGACACTACTGAAGTCTACCAGCTCAGGCTGACACTACTGAAGTCTACCAGCTCAGGCTGACACTACTGAAGTCTCCCAGCTCAGGCTGACACTACTGAAGTCTCCCAGCTCAGGCTGACACTACTGAAGTCTACCAGCTCAGGCTGACACTACTGAAGTCTACCAGCTCAGGCTGACACTACTGAAGTCTCCCAGCTCAGGCTGACACTACTGAAGTCTCCCAGCTCAGGCTGACACTACTGAAGTCTCCCAGCTCTGGTTGACACTACTGAAGTCTCCCAGCTCAGGCTGACACTACTGAAGTCTACCAGCTCAGGCTGACACTACTGAAGTCTCCCAGCTCAGGCTGACACTACTGAAGTCTACCAGCTCAGGCTGACACTACTGAAGTCTCCCAGCTCAGGCTGACACTACTGAAGTCTACCAGCTCAGGCTGACACTACTGAAGTCTCCCAGCTCAGGCTGACACTACTGAAGTCTCCCAGCTCAGGCTGACACTACTGAAGTCTCCCAGCTCAGGCTGACACTACTGAAGTCTCCCAGCTCTGGTTGACACTACTGAAGTCTCCCAGCTCAGGCTGACACTACTGAAGTCTACCAGCTCAGGCTGACACTACTGAAGTCTCCCAGCTCAGGCTGACACTACTGAAGTCTACCAGCTCAGGCTGACACTACTGAAGTCTCCCAGCTCTGGCTGACACTACTGAAGTCTCCCAGCTCAGACTGATACTACTGAAGTCTCCCAGCTCAGGCTGACACTACTGAAGTCTACCAGCTCAGGCTGACACTACTGAAGTCTCCCAGCTCAGGCTGACACTACTGAAGTCTCCCAGCTCAGGCTGACACTACTGAAGTCTACCAGCTCAGGCTGACACTACTGAAGTCTCCCAGCTCAGGCTGACACTACTGAAGTCTCCCAGCTCAGGCTGACACTACTGAAGTCTACCAGCTCAGACTGACACTACTGAAGTCTACCAGCTCAGGCTGACACTACTGAAGTCTCCCAGCTCAGACTGACACTACTGAAGTCTCCCAGCTCAGGTTGACACTACTGAAGTCTCCCAGCTCAGGCTGACACTACTGAAGTCTCCCAGCTCAGGCTGACACTACTGAAGTCTCCCAGCTCAGACTGACACTACTGAAGTCTCCCAGCTCAGGCTGACACTACTGAAGTCTCCCAGCTCAGACTGACACTACTGAAGTCTCCCAGCTCAGACTGACACTACTGAAGTCTCCCAGCTCAGACTGACACTACTGAAGTCTCCCAGCTCAGGCTGACACTACTAAAGTCTCCCAGCTCAGGCTGACACTACTGAAGTCTCCCAGCTCAGGCTGACACTACTGAAGTCTCCCAGCTCAGCCTGACACTACTGAAGTCTCCCAGCTCAGCCTGACACTACTGAAGTCTCCCAGCTCAGACTGACACTACTGAAGTCTCCCAGCTCAGACTGACACTACTGAAGTCTCCCAGCTCAGGCTGACACTACTGAAGTCTACCAGCTCAGGCTGACACTACTGAAGTCTCCCAGCTCAGGCTGACACTACTGAAGTCTACCAGCTCAGACTGACACTACTGAAGTCTCCCAGCTCAGACTGACACTACTGAAGTCTCCCAGCTCAGGCTGACACTACTGAAGTCTACCAGCTCAGGCTGACACTACTGAAGTCTACCAGCTCAGACTGACACTACTGAAGTCTACCAGCTCAGGCTGACACTACTGAAGTCTACCAGCTCAGGCTGACACTACTGAAGTCTACCAGCTCAGGCTGACACTACTGAAGTCTACCAGCTCAGGCTGACACTACTGAAGTCTACCAGCTCAGGCTGACACTACTGAAGTCTACCAGCTCAGGCTGACACTACTGAAGTCTACCAGCTCAGGCTGACACTACTGAAGTCTACCAGCTCAGGCTGACACTACTGAAGTCTACCAGCTCAGGCTGACACTACTGAAGTCTCCCAGCTCAGGCTGACACTACTGAAGTCTACCAGCTCAGACTGACACTACTGAAGTCTCCCAGCTCAGGCTGACACTACTGAAGTCTCCCAGCTCAGACTGACACTACTGAAGTCTCCCAGCTCAGGCTGACACTACTGAAGTCTCCCAGCTCAGGCTGACACTACTGAAGTCTCCCAGCTCAGGCTGACACTACTGAAGTCTCCCAGCTCAGGCTGACACTACTGAAGTCTCCCAGCTCAGGCTGACACTACTGAAGTCTCCCAGCTCAGGCTGACCCTACTGAAGTCTCCCAGCTCAGGCTGACACTACTGAAGTCTCCCAGCTCAGGCTGACACTACTGAAGTCTCCCAGCTCAGGCTGACACTACTGAAGTCTCCCAGCTCAGGCTGACACTACTGAAGTCTACCAGCTCAGGCTGACACTACTGAAGTCTACCAGCTCAGGCTGACACTACTGAAGTCTCCCAGCTCAGGCTGACACTACTGAAGTCTCCCAGCTCAGGCTGACACTACTGAAGTCTACCAGCTCAGGCTGACACTACTGAAGTCTACCAGCTCAGGCTGACACTACTGAAGTCTCCCAGCTCAGACTGACACTACTGTAGTCTACCAGCTCAGACTGACACTACTGTAGTCTACCAGCTCAGGCTGACACTACTGAAGTCTACCAGCTCAGGCTGACACTATGCAACTTGTATACAAAAAGAGTAACAATACATTGATTGACGTCTCCTTACCTACCTGCATTTAAAAGGGGGTCGAATCATAGCTCCTGGCTCCTCGTGTTATATACATGTATTTTTCTAACCAGAGTCGATTTAAAAAAAAGATCTGGCCTATCTGGTTACCTGTTTGCCTGTCGTCTGTTTGCTTACCTGCTGTCTGTTTATCTGTTGTCTCGGAATGAGACAGGGCTTCCGAGGCCCGGTTCCAAACCAGGCCTCCTGTTGGAAGTCTTGATTCATCAGGCTGTTGGTGCAAGCAGAACGCAGTCCACCCGAGGTACCAAGAGCCAGGCTTATTTAAATTGCCTTCAAATTTTTTCACTCTTGCCTTGATTTTTTCACACTTGCCTTGATTTTTTCACACTTGCCTTGATTTTTCCACTCCTGCCTTGATTTTTTATCACTCCTGCCTTGATTTTTTTCACTCCTGCCTTGATTTTTTTCACTCCTGCCTTGATTTTTTTCACTCCTGCCTTGATTTTTTTCACTCCTGCCTTGATTTTTTTCACTCCTGCCTTGATTTTTTTCACTCCTGCCTTGATTTTTTTCACTCCTGCCTTGATTTTTTTCACTCCTGCCTTGATTTTTTTCACTCCTGCCTTGATTTTTTTCACTCCTGCCTTGATTTTTTTCACTCCTGCCTTGATTTTTTTCACTTCTGCCTTGATTTTTTTCACTCCTGCCTTGATTTTTTTCACTCCTGCCTTGATTTTTTTCACTCCTGCCTTGATTTTTTTCACTCCTGCCTTGATTTTTTCACTCTTGCCTTGATTTTTTCACTCTTGCCTTGATTTTTTCACTCTTGCCTTGATTTTTTCACTCTTGCCTTGATTTTTTCACTCTTGCCTTTATTTTTTTACTCTTGCCTTGATTTTTTCACTCTTGCCTTGATTTTTTCACTCTTGCCTTGATTTTTTTCACTCTTGCCTTGATATTTTTCACTCGCCTTGATTTTTTCACTCTTGCCTTGATTTTTTCACTCTTGCCTTGATTTTTTTCACTCTTGCCTTGATTTTTTTTCACTCTTGCCTTGATTTTTTTCACTCTTGCCTTGATTTTTTCACTCTTGCCTTGAAATACTTGTTTATTTCTGAATGAACAACCGATTTTTTGCCCAGAGATTAGCATGATAATCTAAGTTAACTTTGCTAAAAAATTTAGAGCAACATAGCTTCGTCCTGTCCATCCTGTGTCAGCCTAATTTAATTAGGGCTCTATTATTTATTAAATATATTGATTTTTTGAGTTTAGACAGATTTTCGAAGAGTTATTGCTACAGTCTGTCTCTCTGTGTCTGGCTGTCTCTGTCTCTGGCTGTCTATCTGTATCTGTCTGTCTATCTGTGTCTGTCTCTGTGTGTCTGTCTGTGTGTGTGTGTCTGTCTCTGTCTATCTGTCTCTGTCTCTATCTGTGTCTCTGTGTCTGTCTCTGTATGTATGTGCCTGTGTGTGTGTCTCTGTCTCTATCTGCCTGTCTCTGGCCTCCTGACAGATGACCAGGTCTCCCCCACACAACATAGGTGGCCCATACCTCATTGCTCCCACACATCCCTACTCCCCATTCGTTGCCAGCTGTCACCCATTCGCTATCCCTCCTCCCCTTTACTTCCTTCCTTCCAAAGAGGGAAGAGCTCTTAATCCAAGAAACAGGATCACCCTCCCTTCTCTAGGACCCTAGACACTCGTCTAAGGAAGTAAGCAAGTGTCTCTTAGACCCTAGGGTCTAGACTTTTACACTTGAAGTCCCAGCAATTTATGGAAGAGGAAAGAGGATGGGAGTAAATGGGATGGTAAATAAGACGAGGTGAAGGAGAATTGAGGGATATAAGGGTAAGATGTTAGGGAATGGGGGGAGGATAGGGGATAGTGTAGGTAAGAATAGGTACTGAGAATCTTGTGTCGTGAAGGGGTTGGAGAAGAGAGAAAATAATGGGAAGGCATGGATGAAATTGGGAGGAAGAGAAAGGACAGAAGGAATAGAGACTAGAGTAACGGAGGGGAATATGGGAGGAAGAGATGAGGTAGGAATAAAGGAGAAATGGGTTGCGAGTTATCGTCTCGCACGCACGCACGCACACACACACACACACACACACACACACACACACACACGCACGCACACACACACACGCCTTGCCACAAGTCACTCCTGTGTTTACAATCACATCAGTCATGTCTACAACCACCGTTTGTTTACGTGTGTGTGTGTGTGTGTGTGTGTGTGTGTGTGTGTGTGTGTGTGTGTGTGTGTGTGTGTGTGTGTGTGTGTGTGTGTGTGTGTGTGTGTGTGTGTGTGTGTGTGTGTCCTGCTGCTACCACTACTTCACAAAGTTTATTAATGTAAAGTAAAAGGACACGAGTGCAACTAATGTGACATTTTACCGAGGCAACGTTTCGCTCTCCAGGAGCTTTGTCAAGCCGTTAGAGGCTTGACAAAGCTCCTGGAGAGCGAAACGTTGCCACAATAAATGTCACATTAGTTGCACTCGTGTCCTTTTACTTTACATATCGTCGATAATTCTACCAACATTATTACAAGTCCATTAATGACCAACCTTGACCTTACTGACCCGTAACTCTCCACTTCCCAAATTTTCCCCAAGGGAGTAGGTACGTACCTGCGTATTCTTACGCCCTTCACGGTGTTTCTTTCACGCTCTGTATCACTGCGTATTTTTGCGTATGTCAGCACGCTTGTGTGTTTACCCTAGTGTTTATATTTCCATATCTTAATCCCGTCAAACATTAGTCATCACCTGCATTCTGGCGTGTATGTACCTCTCTATGTACCTAGCTTTATGTACCTCTCTATGTACCTCTCTATGTACCTAGCTTTATGTACCTAGCTTTATGTACCTAGCTTTATGTACCTAGCTTTATGTACCTCTCTATGTACCTAGCTTTATGTACCTAGCTTTATGTACCTAGCTTTATGTACCTAGCTTTATGTACCTAGCTTTATGTACCTCTCTATATACCTAGCTTTATGTACCTAGCTTTATGTACCTCTCTATGTACCTAGCTTTATGTACCTAGCTTTATGTACCTCTCTATGTACCTAGCTTTATGTACCTCTCTATGTACCTAGCTTTATGTACCTAGCTTTATGTACCTAGCTTTATGTACCTCTCTATATACCTAGCTTTATGTACCTAGCTTTATGTACCTCTCTATGTACCTAGCTTTATGTACCTAGCTTTATGTACCTAGCTTTATGTACCTAGCTTTATGTACCTCTCTATGTACCTAGCTTTATGTACCTCTCTATGTACCTAGCTTTATGTACCTCTCTATGTACCTAGCTTTATGTACCTCTCTATATACCTAGCTTTATGTACCTCTCTATATACCTAGCTTTATGTACCTCTCTATGTACCTAGCTTTATGTACCTAGCTTTATGTACCTCTCTATGTACCTAGCTTTATGTACCTAGCTTTATGTACCTCTCTATGTACCTAGCTTTATGTACCTCTCTATGTACCTAGCTTTATGTACCTCTCTATGTACCTAGCTTTATGTACCTCTCTATGTACCTAGCTTTATGTACCTGTCTATGTACCTAACAGTATGTGCCTATTATTATAATCAAGGGGAAAGCACTAAACCCGTAAGATTATACAGCGCCTGTGGGGGAATGTGTTAGATATTTATATTTAATTCGGGGAACTGGAGCACAGATCCAATTCCCTAGATCAAGAGCCCTTCACCAGCATCAAGGAACCTTCCTTGAAGGGGAGTATGTGCCTAGATGAGTTTGCAGCTGCTGAGCTCCGGTTCATGAGCCCAGATTTCTGACTGTCGAGATGATCTATGTTACTGATAAATCCCTGGCTGCTCCCAGCCTCTCCTGTGCTGCTGACCAGGTCGTGCTGCTGACCAGGTCGTGCTGCTGACCAGGTCGTCCAGATGACCAGCACTCGGGGTTATAAATGGGATTTTTATTTATTTATTTTCGGAAATTAGTCGCCTGTGCAGCAGATTTCTTCGGTCGAGTAAGGTGGTGACTGATATGCCGAGGTAGAGATGCTGAGGTGCTCAGTCCTGACCTCAGCCGTGACAGTAGTAGTTGAGCTCCTCAGCGTTGAATTTAGTGCGTTGCTCATCTCTGCTGTGGTCACGTTGAAATAAAGCTTCCCAAAGTCTGTTAATCGTCTGTGGTAAAGCTCTACAGAGAGCATAACAGTGTCTCGAAAGCTTACTTTACAACCTCCCTCTCTCTCTCTCTCTCCATCTATCTGTGCCTATTACTACACAACATTTTTCTCCACATGCGTTGTTTGTGGACAACATAATGTTGGAGTCGAACCTTACCTTGGCAGACTCGTATTAGCAACACTTATGCACAAACCCACGGTAGACTGTTTACGTCTACCAGGAAGTGTGTGGGACCCAAGACTCAACCTTGAGGACCCCTCTGTTTACACGCCTCGGACTCCACCTCTTCCCCATGACTCTTCTTCTCCCTAGCCTTCAGGTAAGTGACAGAAGGTATCAGATACCGACCAGTCTATAAACAAGACAGATAAATCTTATTGTAGCCACCTGGCCCAGTGGTTTACGCACTGTCCTGGAGTTTTACAACTCGCCGTGGGTTGAACCCCCGTCCATTGAGAGGTCTGCTTGCTATCGTGTCATTAGACTTCGCGAGTTGTAAATGTAGTGTTATTACCGGGATTGTGACAGCAAGATTGACAAGTTGATGGAGACAATACAGGAGTAACAGCCTGGTTGGTCAGGACCTGATCCCAGGAACACCCTCCAGGTAGACTCCAAGTAGCAGGTAGGACACAGTTTAGCTGCTGAGCGAAAAGGACAAACATGCGGCTGATGCGACATTTTACTGCTGCAACGTCTCGCTCTCCGGAAGCTTCGTCAAAACCGTTACCTCGACGATGATCACAGAGAGCGAAACGATCTCTCAATAAAATGTCACGTTACACAAATAACCAGCACACAGGAGAGAGAGAAACTTACGACGACGTTTCGCTCCCTTACCTTCGTATGTTAGACAAATACACGAGTGTGTGTGGGCGAAACGTTCCTCTAATAAGTGTCCTGAACTGTACACAAAGTGTTACTTTCCCCCCACAAGGAAGACCTAACGAAGGTCAGCAGATCTCCCGAAGATCATGAAGGCGTGTGTCTGAGGGCACGTGGAGGTGAGTTAGCCGATGGCTTAGTGGTGGAGCACGGCAGAAGCGACCACTGGCTTACCCGTGCTTCCTCTATTCTTACGTGCCTCCCCCCCCCTCCCTCCATCTACACGTGCCCTCCCTCCTCTCTTTATTCTTGCCTTCTTATCTCACTACCACAGCTGGCTGGTAAACAAAGGCATCAACTCTCAGTGTGGGGTCGCTCGTACTGACTCGAGTAGTGAAGGTATTACGCACTTCTCTACGCCACACTGCCTCGACTCTGTACTACTACACTCTACCTCGTCTATTAACTATACAACTACACACACCACACACACACACACACACACACACACACACACACACCACACACACACACACACACACCACACACGTACTCATATACAACAGGCCTAGTGTCTAATCGACATGTGCCTAGGACAAAATGGTAACTAACTCTACCTTGTCTATAATCTATACAACTACAATCTACCTCGTCTATCATGTGTACACCTACAATCTACCTCGTCTATTATCTATACAACTACACTACCTCGTCTATAATTTATACACCTACAATCTATCTCATTTATCATCTATACAACAATAATCTACCTCTCCTATCATCTATACAACTATCCTACACAATACATATGTATGCCCACATCAAACATGTATAAACATGAATAATCGCTATACCCTTCCGTGCTACTGTTCGGAAAATCATTAGAAGATTCAATAAATAATATTTATTTCTTCTTACTCTTTTTTCCGACCCACGACCCGAAGAGGGTTTTAGATCACACGAGTGCTCTCTCTCCTATCCTCGCGTCCCAAGGGGCTATTCCTCCCTCCTGTCCACCACCTGTCTGTCTATCCCACGTTCTACTCATTACCCGTCTACACTGGCTGTCTTCAATCATCGTCACATGCTTCGTTTGCTTGTGTAGTGAGAGAGAGAGAGAGAGAGAGAGAGAGAGAGAGAGAGAGAGAGAGAGAGAGGGAGGGAGGCGGGGACAGGAGGAGGATGCGCCGTCTGTTGCTGGGATTGTGATGCTGGTGGGAGGGGGTTATAGGAGGGGTACAGGAGTGCCTGTACTATATATAAGGTAGGGGGGAGGAGGATGGCACTTCAGGTATACCCCCTACGTGGAGGCTGGAGGATCTTCATCACCAGCATCACCACCACCACCTCCAGCATCACCACCACCTCCAGCATCACCACCACCACCTCCAGCATCACCACCACCACCTCCAGCATCACCACCACCACCACCACCAGCATCACCACCACCACCTCCAGCATCACCACCACCAACACCCTGACATCAATATTAATTACATACTTCTACCATCACCACCAACACCACCACCCACCACCACCACCACCACCACCACCGCTATCACCACTACCAACAACACACTAAAACCAACATCCATACTAATACTATCAAACACCACAAACACCATGTCAAATGCCAACACCAATAGCTGGAGAAACAACTGCAACAAAGAATACCAGTATTAAAATTAATACCCAATGAAATACACAGTTTCAGGAAGAAGTATGGTACTGTCGATGAGTCCAGAAACTAATAAGAGGTGTGTGGGGGGCAGGAACCGAGAGTCGACCCCCCACAAACACAGCTCAGTGAGTACAAACACACACACACACACACACACACACACACACAAACACACACACACACACACAAACACACACACACACACACACACACACACACACACACACACACACACACACACACACACACACACAAACACACACACACAAACACACACACACACACACACACACACACACACACACACACACACACACAAACACACACACCAGGAGCTGTGAATCTAACCCTAAAACCACAAATAGGTGAGTACACACACACACAGTTGGAAGTTGAAGACTTAGATTAACCACAGGGATGTCATGAAGTATTTCTTCAGTCACAGATTTGTTAGGAAGTAGAATAGTCTGGGAAGTGCTGTAGTGGAGGCAAATCTATACATAGCATTAAGGAGAGGTATGATAAAGCTCACGGAGTGGGTAGAATGACTGAATAGCGGCCAGTGAAGAGGCGGGGCCAGGAGCTGAGACTCGACCCCTGCAACCACAACTAGGCAAGTATACACACACACACACACACACACACACACACACACACACACACACACACACACACACACACACTATATCAATAAGGTGAAGAACGACAAATGTTTCAAGTCTGGTTGGATATCTCTCAGAATAACACTCGCTGCTATACCTCTATCACCCTCATAGCTGAAGTATAGCAGCATGTAGCTGTACCAAGATACCACCCGCCTTGGCTGCTTCAAATGGCAAACATTAAAAATGAAAGTGAATAACCATCGATAAGAGTCTCCATCTGTCAAGGAATATTACAAGAGATGGTTAATTATTTACAACCCAACAGCGAACGGAGCCATTTAACTAACGCAATGCACGTCGCTATTACAGCTTTAAACTATTTCTGTTGCGGGGGGGGGGGCACTGAGGCTACGTTTCGCTCACCACAACCTTTCTTCGGCTAATAAAAAAGACAATGCGTGGGTATAGAAAGGTATATAGTGACTCTTACCATCGTTTATATCTCAAAAAGTGTGACACAAGGATGTGAGTCGCTTCTGGATCACCGATCTCGCGGGACATCTGAGAGAAGAGGAACTGGCAAGGAAGGTGATGCGTACACACTTCACAGGTGTTTGGTACTGTTGTTTCAGAGCTGTGTGTGTGTGTGTGTGTGTGTGTGTGTGTGTGTGTGTGTGTGTGTGAGAGAGAGAGAGAGAGAGAGAGAGAGAGAGAGAGAAAGAGAAAGAGAAAGAGAAAGAGAAAGAGAAAGAGAGAGAGAGAGAGAGAGAGAGAGAGAGAGAGAGAGAGAGAGAGAGAGAGAGAGAGAAGCTTCCCTGTATTGGTGACACGTGTGTGTCTACCTGGTGGATTAAAAACATTTTTAAAACTCATAAGAGACGATTGAAGGTACAGAGAAGCAAACACACAACCACATATATACATGGACCTATGTATATTGCACGGAATATCTCAATGTTTATGAATGTATATAGTCTGCGATTAAAATAAACTTGATCAATTAAAACTTGTTAAACTAATTAAAACAAAATGCGTAGTCAATAAAACTGAAAAAGACAGAAAACAAGTGTAAATATTTGGCGTCACTTCTGGCGTTTATCAAGCGTCAAGAAAATAAACCACAATAATAAAACAAAATTAAAAAAAAATAATGCGTGATGGGATATTTTTACTTTGAGCCCCGATTAAAAGTTTATGAAACCTAGACTGGTGGCGATTAGGAATTTTTGCAGCCTTACTGACCCTCCTGGAGTCGGTGCGTGTTTAGGTGCGTGCTTAGGTGCGTGCTTAGGTGCGTGCTTAGGTATCAATGTTATTGTTCAAGCTAGTGCAACAATCTTAGACAGGGTTGATACACGAGACACTTGTGCAACATTTTGGTATCCTAATTCTAGAAACGGTTCGCCACGCAGTGGTTTCTTCAGTCCAGGGCAGAGAAAGGTGGAAAATAAGGAGGAGTTTGAGGTAATCAGTCTCTCAGCCTGGAGTCGATGTGTAGAGTCCATCAATCTTGTCGAAAGTGCAATATATTCGCGCAGACGGAGCTTATATACTAATGACAGATGAGGTGAAGCAGTAGTAGGCGGCGTCACCAGTGGAGAAGACCATTAGTGGAAGTAGGTCATGTCTATAGGTTAGACAAGTTTGGAGAAATCCTTGCATCTTAGGCAGGATTATTGAGTATTCCCTTAAACACAGTAACCATCTTCCCGTGGTAGACAACCAATTGCTTACAAACACTCCTCAAAAAACACAAAACGGAAAGGCTTTTAAAGTTACCATTAATAAAGATTAGCGGTCCAGCCACTTAATAAAATACCCATGGAACACTGCAGCAGGCCTACTGGCACATACTAGGCATTACTTCCTCAAACCCAAATCTACTTGCAAAAATATTTGCTTGCTCAAACCCATTTCCAGTGCTACCCAGTGAGTTGACTTTGATAGCCCTGTTAACTCATGTGCAAGTCCCACTTAGATCCAATCCCTCTCACTCGAGTATTTATCATAACTAAATTTGAAGTTACCAAAGGTTTAAGCTTCAATGGCTTACCCAAGCATACGGTCCAGCATGGGCCAGCAGGTCGGTCCAGGGGCGGATCTACTATGAAACTAATGAAGCTTAAACTTCAGGGTCCCTAATCCCGGAGGGGCTCCTGACACGGCTTTAGTCCACATTACTGAAAATTGTGAGTCTAACTGTATGAGTAGGGGTTGCTAAGGGGAACTACCTTAATAGATCAAGCTTCAGAGACCCAAAAAATGCAGGTCCACCACTGGGTCGGCCTGCAAGCCCATGTCAGAGGTAACCAGAACCTTCCCCCAAAAAACCCACTACCCACACGCTCTTAGGCAACACGGAACATCTCCTCCTTGACAAGCAAGGAGATTCCTCCCTCACGCAATATCTCGAGACTGGCCAGCAATTCAGCTCCGCCAAACACGGCTCGACGACAGTGGTTCACCGGGCTAACTGATGACTGGGCTATTACAAGATGAACACGGCCATCAGCGAGCCCGTTATTGACCTTACGTCTGCAATAACGATGCTCTTCTGTTTGAGAATGCACTAAGCGCGCCCCCAAATAGGTCGTGATTCCCTCTTATCGTTACTAAAGAGTCGGTTCTGCTCCCCTTTTTGAATGTTATTGTGAAATTTTGTGGTTTGTGTAAGAGTTGCATTTACTCAAGACATATCCTGTCTAGTATTTTTCCTTACTGAAAGGTATATATATCTTTGTGTATATCCATCGAGAGGTATTTAACTGTTTATATACATAGAGGCATATACCTGTTCATAGAGGCATGTCTATATACAAAGGCATATATCTATATAAATAGCTCTCGGTGTATATACGCCGAGAGCTATGTATCTGCAAGAAAATTTTAAAGGCCATTTGCACACACTTTTTTTTTTTTGGGGGGGGGGGGTGTAAAAAATTATGTGGCTAAATTTTACAGGCAATGTCCCGAATTATATCACCCCTATAATTGTGAATAAACTTTCGTACATCAAACAGTTTACACTGACTGATATTGGTGTACCTGAAGAATCAAGTGGGACTTTAAGGTCACCAGGTCATAATAATATCCCACCTTCGTGTCCACCTTCTCAGGTCATTACGTCTCATACGCCTGAATCTTAAATCATTATAACAGCCTATAGTTCTCAAAATTGAAAAAAATTATGCCAGTATCACTGACAAATTATATGTGGACTGTATTCGGTAATACCAATTACCTGACGGCATTGAGGACGTTCAAGATTACTTTCCAAATCGTGATTTTGGTGTCATGTCCTAACGCCTCCATTTCGGTAGGCAGTTTATATTGGTCAATATAAATTAACATACCTGTGGTGAAATTAACTGGGAGGTGTACATGTGGTGTCAACTTCATCGATTTCCTGAAGATTCGGCTGATTTCCAACTCCTTGTGAGAGCTGACACTACCCCTCAGGACGGCTGCCCGGACATTACTCCTCAGATTCAGTTTTCTATTTATGGCCTCTCCCCTGGAGTCAAATAAAGAGCCAAGACGACCACCAGTCAACCTTCCACACCCATGTCACCATCACTGCACCCGTGTCACCAACACTGCACCCGTGTCACCAACACTGCACCCGTGTCACAGCCACACCCGTGTCACCAACAGTGCACCCGTGTCACAAACACAAACACTGCACCCGTGTCACCAACACTGCACCCGTGTCACAGCCACACCCGTGTCACCAACACTGCAACCGTGTCACAAACACACCCGTGTCACCAACAGTGCACCCGTGTCACAAACACAAACACTGCACCCGTGTCACAACCACACCCGTGTCACAACCAACACTGCACCTTGCCATCTACACAACCCCTCCTCCCCCACACAGTTCGAATCACTCACTCGCTTCCTCACAAGTAGTCTGGTTGTTCCTGTCATTAATATTTCATATATACATTACATTTACACTTCTCATACACATAACTGATTATAGGAAAATTAAATCAAATTTTCGACAGGCCGATTAAATTTTATTACGATTTATTTGTTTACTGTTCGCTTGAAACCTATCGCTGAAATTCCTCTGTCATTTTCAGTTCCCGAGGTACACACAGCCTTACTGTGAAGGTGAAGTTAACATGGTAGTGTGTGGTGTTTCTTGTGTACTATGTAATGCTTGAAAGGGAGAGGGTGGAGTGCTGCTGGGTGAGGGTGGAATGCTGCTGGGGGAGGGTGGAGTGCTGCTGGGAGAGTGAGGAGTGCTGCTGGGAGAGTGTGGAGTGCTGCTGGGAGAGTGAGGAGTGCTGCTGGGAGAGTGTGGAGTGCTGCTGGGAGAGTGTGGAGTGCTGCTGGGAGAGTGAGGAGTGCTGCTGGGAGAGTGTGGAGTGCTGCTGGGTGAGGGTGGAATGCTGCTGGGGGAGGGTGGAGTGCTGCTGGGTGAGGGTGGAATGCTGCTGGGAGAGTGTGGAGTGCTGCTGGGAGAGTGTGGAGTGCTGCTGGGAGAGTGTGGAGTGCTGCTGGGAGAGTGAGGAGTGCTGCTGGGAGAGTGTGGAGTGCTGCTGGGAGAGTGAGGAGTGCTGCTGGGAGAGTGTGGAGTGCTGCTGGGAGAGTGTGGAGTGCTGCTGGGAGAGTGAGGAGTGCTGCTGGGAGAGTGTGGAGTGCTGCTGGGAGAGTGAGGAGTGCTGCTGGGAGAGTGAGGAGTGCTGCTGGGAGAGTGAGGAGTGCTGCTGGGAGAGTGAGGAGTGCTGCTGGGAGAGTGTGGAGTGCTGCTGGGAGAGTGAGGAGTGCTGCTGGGAGAGTGTGGAGTGCTGCTGGGAGAGTGTGGAGTGCTGCTGGGAGAGTGAGGAGTGCTGCTGGGAGAGTGTGGAGTGCTGCTGGGAGAGTGTGGAGTGCTGCTGGGAGAGTGAGGAGTGCTGCTGGGAGAGTGTGGAGTGCTGTTGCCATTTGTAACACTTACAAATCTCGACCAGGGGTCGAACTGCCAGAGTTACCTGGAGGTTACCTGGAGGTTATTTCGGGGATCAACGCCCCCGCGGCCCGGTCCATAACAACATCCTCAGCATAACCAAAAAAAAAAAGGCACAATACCGTGGCTGGAACAATACACAAATAACCCGCACATAGTTACTTACCAAGACGTGTTAGTGTGACTTTGTAAATGGTCCCAGTAGGACCGAAACGTCGTCGTAAGCTCCTCTCTTTCTATATGCGGGTTATTTGTGCATCCTCAGCATCCTTCAAACGCCCATCAGAAGATGACGGTGTATTCCCCTATAGAGTGAGATTATTTTTGGCAAAAGCCATTAGAAAATAAAGGCTTCATCCCTAATTGAATACCACGTGATAAAAGGGAGTTCATAGAACGAGCCTTTTAATTTTAATACACATTTTATCTAACCGCATTTGGAAAAGTGGAGGAAAATACTAGGTCGTTCAGTGTCCAGCAACATGACGAGGGCGGTGACTTTATGGCCTGGACGATGAATTGTGTGATGGTGATGGCCCTTGTGTCTCGTAATTACCTTTTCTGAGTACCTTTGCTCTTCGTAGCCCTCCTAATGTTGCTACTGTAACTTTGTATTAATTTTAGGAAAGAAATGAGGCCACAGGGATCATTACCTTTGAGTTGATTCTCAGTACAGTTATCCTGACGACACACCTCACAGAGGTACACGTTCTGAAGACTTTTCGCCGACCAGAGGCCCTTTATTTCCAGTTCGAAACAGCTTACATTTGGGAGATGGTTTTGAATTGGAGTGAAAAAAAAATTGGTTGGCGTAACCCTACAAAATAAAACTCCGCGGAGGCTTCCGACAGGTTACAAGGGATGGCAGTGATGGAGCAGGTCACTGGTCGGCCCTGCGGACGACACCACAACCACGACAATCACACAGAAGTGGTCAAAATATCAGCGGTAGGTTCCTCTCTGGCTTGGTAGTCGGGGTCACCGCAAGTTACACGAAGAAGAGGAAGCAGGAGGAGGAGGAGGAGGAGGAGGAGGAGGAGGAGGAGCAGGAGAAGATGAAATGCCTGAAGATCTCCCACTCAGAACACACTCTTTCTCTCTCTCTCTCTCTCTCTCTCTCTCTCTCTCTCTCTCTCTCTCTCTCTCTTTTACACAGGGTTTGACAAGGTTAAGGATCCCTAGCTTTATTGACAAGCTATTTACAGGTTAAGGATCCCTAGCTTTATTGACAAGCTATTTACAGGTTAAGGATCCCTAGCTTTATTGACAAGCTATTTACAGGTTAAGGATTCCTAACTTTAGTGACAAGCTAAGAGCTGTTACCTACATCAACTCATTTGAAAGTATTTTTATTGTTATGAGACATACAAGTAAGGAACAGGATGAAGTTGGAGCCATTTGTGGGCCAGCATTTTCATCTGATCAACTGACTATCTCGCTGACATCATAATGCTGTACGAATGTGTTCCATACTCGAGTCATCCTGGGTATGTATGATCTCAGATGGAGTGATCTGGAGAAGGGTACAGCCAGAGTGAAGTTGCTGCTTTCTGCCCGTCTTGTGGCATAAAAGCTTGTTTCACGCTGTCCTCGAAGTGGATCCAAGTGTGGTACTTTGACAACATTGGCCTTGTACATAACAGTAAGGCCACCCACATCCCTCCTGTGTTGAAGGCTCTGCTGAAATGACAGATCTATCCAGGATGGGTCCAGGCGAGAGATGAGGCGTCTTGCTCTGTTCTCTACTCTGTCAAGCAATCGCAGATGAGAGGGGGGGGGGACAGGCAAACCAAGAAAGTGGAGCATACTCAAGGTGTGAGCGTTCTTGTGCCTCTTACAGAATCTTGCAACCTCTACTGTCAAGCAGATGCGAGATACGGCGAAGTGCTGTAAGCTTCCTGGCTGCCTTGTTTGCAAGATTTACAACATGGTTCTTCATGGTTAGTTTGGAGTCAAATTTTACTCCAAGGATATCAACTTCTTCTCCAGGTGCCAACACCCTCCCATTCATCCTTACTACTGCACCAGCATTACCATCATGGTGCCTAGAAACCATCATCATTTGCGTTTTCTCAGGTGCAAATGTTACTTGCCATCTATTTCCCCAAGCTGATATAGCTCTCAGCTGGTGATTGATGTAGCTTAGAGCAGCTGGCATTTCTTCTCTTGGATAAGTGAATGTCAATGTGCAGTCGTCTGCATATGCATGTGATTCTGGGATGAGATGAAGAAGGTCGTTGAAGTAGACATTCCATAACAATGGTCCCAGCACGCTTCCTTGTGGAACACTTGCCCCAATAGGACGTCTTGCTAATTCCGTTCCATTGAGAACTACACTTAGAGATCTACCATGAAGGTAATCACTGAGGAGACATAGCGTAGAGCCTCTCTCTCTCTCTCTCTCTCTCTCTCCCCACTCAAAAGAGGGTCACTGATATGCTGTAAAGATTTTAAAAGGAACTTTCACTTCTCCCTCTCCTACCCTCCTTCCCTCCCTCCCTCCCTCCCTCCCAAGCCCTCCCTCCCTCCCTCCCCAGCCCTCCCTCCCTCCCTCCTCTGCCCCTTCCTGGACTATCCTCATAGATAGTCTCATAGTTCAAGTTACTATTAGCCTTTTTTGTCTTTATCTTCCTCCCTTCACTACACCACCTCCAGAACCACGCCATTATTATTATTATTATTATTATTATTATTATTATTATTATTATTGTAATAGTAGTAATACCAGTAGTAATCATAATAGAAGTAGTAGTAATAGCAACAGTAGTATAATCAATATATATATATATATATATATATATATATATATATATATATATATATATATATATATATATATATATATATATATATATATATATATCTTACATTGAAAATTCCTCGGATATTACGTATTCGCTTTCTGACATTTCGTCCGTTGTATCGACTCCGCAGATCTGTGTTCAGCTTCTTGAAGCAATTTCTCCTTTGTCTCTCTTCTTCTTCTTGTCTTCAAGAGTTTCGTCTCGTGGCTGAAAATTTACATCCCAAAATATTTGCATATTTTTTATCTTCCACTCAAAATTTCACGGAAAATTTAATCTCGACTCTTGGACATTTCTGTGATGGCCCCTTTCACCCCCTTCCCCTTTTTCTTCTTGCTCTTTCACCACCCTTTTTTTTATCCCCCCTTTTTTTACCTCTTTACATCCC
>NC_091326.1:4523018-4575518 GCF_038502225.1 Cherax quadricarinatus | reverse complement strand
ATTTGCCTCCTGGCGGGAGGTGAGAGAGAGTGGAATGAGAGTCACAGTGAGAACTAGAGGACTGAAGACAACAAGAGGGAGAATAGACGAATATAGAGAAAGGAAACCATGTGTGTGTGTGTGTGTTGGTTTAAGTTTGTGAAAGACCTACCTAGTATGGGCCAGTAGGCCTTCTGCAGTCTTCCTCCTTATATTTTTACATTTCTCACATGAATACTGAAACAGAGAGGCCACCACTGCCCGTAGCTGAGCTGCAGATACACACTCAATACTGTGTTGCTACACTGAGATCACCATGCCAACCACAAGGCAAATTATACCAAGGAGAATGGGTGTCTATATCTTATTTAATACCTCAGTGTTCCTCCACGTATTTTCAGTGCTACTCGGGGATTTCAGGTCTAAAAAAATGCTTATTTTTAAGGATTGAAGAGAGTTACGCATATGTAGATATACATACATATACGTATATACAGACACAGACAGATAAAACAGTGAGATATACATAAGGCAGACAGACAGACACACACACACACACACACACACACACACACACACACACACACACACACACACACACACACACACATACGTCTGTACACGCATCACAAAAGCGACTGAGAACAGCGACACGAACTTTAATCTCTCAAAACCCGTTCGTTGCTCATCCATAAATATCCAAGTGAAGTAACATGAATTTGGATGAAGGAGAAACCTGCCTCCAGAGAGCCACCCACACTCAAAAAAGTCATGCAGAAAATGATTAAATATACTCACAGAGATATTTGTAAAAATTAATTTTTAACCTTCTTAATTTTAGCACGCTGATTTTTCTCTGCGTATACACCGAGGGTTGTGTATCTCTGTGTATATATCCCGAGATGTGTGTGTGACTACACATGCAGCATCAGCAACAGGTTACAACAGCAACGGGAACAAACATTCCCATCAACAGTAACATCAGCAACGCACATCACAACAGGATATTAATTTTACCAACATGCGAAATCAATGAACATTAAAGCCTCTCCCCCTTCCCTCAACTTCCACCAAGACATGTTTATACACTCGCCAGACATCAATCATTCAACACATGCAGCTAGTACCACGTTGTAATATACTAGAGACCCTCCCCGTCCTCCCTGCCGAACATTAATGACCCGAAACCGAGTGAATGCATCACAAAAGCACGTCCATCTGACTGTACATGCACCAAGAGTCGTAGCGACCTGTAACTCCTGAATAGACGACTATTTCCTGCTCAATCGTATAGATTGGAATCGACTGGTAATGAGTGTGTGTATATATATATATATATCCTCTTTTTTTCCCCCTTCCGTACCCCACACAGGTAGTATTGAACTCTGTTGACCCAATTATACTTAAAGCAATTATGACTCCAAGCTATGCATCACCGTCGAGGGAAACTATTGAATGTCGATCCTGTACAAGGGGTAGCAGTGCATAATTCTCCTCGGTGGCATTATCAAGTCATTATGCAAGCAACGCCACCTAGAATCATTAGCTGTAATCAATTTCCAGATGAGGTACTGCAATACACGAGAGTCAGTTCATTAAGGGTTTGAACACTTTATGGATACCTCCAGGGGGGTGCAACAAGTGACCGAGCAGAGACGAAGGTTTAGTACGTAAGTGGTAGGAGGTAAACATAGCGAGGGAGAAGATGGGGAAAGTGAAAACAACGTGTTGTGGTGACGTCTTTGGGTCAGCGGAACTAGGAAGACGTGCGCTGAAGTTAATGATCTCAGCTTTTAAACCATCTACTGAAGAAGACAAGTGTTACATCATCTGTTGGTGAAACACCTGGTCACCATCAGATGATGCAACACTACACACACCTGGTAATCAACACCTCGTCATCAAAACCTTGTTATCAACACCTCATTATCAACACCTCGTTATCAACACCTCATTATCAACACCTCGTTATCAATACCTCGTCATCATCACCTCATCATCGATACCTTGTCATCAATACCTTGCCATCAATACCTAGTCATCAATACCTTGCCATCAATACCTAGTCATCAATACCTAGTCATCAATACCTTGCCATCAATACCTAGTCATCAATACCTCGTCATCAATACCTCGTCATCATCACTTCTTCATCATCACCACCTCATCATCAATACCTCGTCATCAATACCTCGTCATCGATACCTTGTCATCAATACCTTGTCATCAATACCTTGCCATCAATACCTAGTCATCAATACCTTGCCATCAATACCTAGTCATCAATACCTAGTCATCAATACCTTGCCATCAATACCTAGTCATCAATACCTAGTCATCAATACCTTGCCATCAATACCTTGCCATCAATACCTAGTCATCAATACCTTGCCATCAATACCTAGTCATCAATACCTTGTCATCAATACCTTGCCATCAATACCTAGTCATCAATACCTTGCCATCAATACCTAGTCATCAATACCTCGTCATCAATACCTCGTCATCATCACTTCTTCATCATCATCACCTCATCATCAATACCTCGTCATCAATACTTCGTCATCGATACCTCGTCATCAGTACCTCATCATCAATATCTCGTCATCAGCACCTCGTTATCAGTACCTCATCGTCAATATATCGTCATCAATACCTCGTTATCAGCACCTCGTCATCATCACCTCATCATCAATACCTCATCATCAATACCTCATCATCAATACCTCGTCATCAATGCCTCGTTATCAATACCTTGTCATCGATGCCTCGTCATCAATCCTTCGTCATCATCACCTCATCATCAATATCTCGTTATCAACACGTCATCAATGTGAAGAATCTCACATTCCACAGCAGCAGAGGATGATTCACTCTGTGATAATCCCAAATGAATCACCCATCACCCCCTTTAGCCCCTTCCGTTGTCCCTTCCCTTTCTCTCTCCCCCTTACCTCTCACCCCCTTCCCCTTTCATCTCCCCTCCCACCTCTCCCTCTCCATTCACCACACACCTAATTAATTCCTTCTCCCCCTCCCCATATTCACTACTTTCCTCATTTCTCACCCTTTACCTCTTCTCCCATTTCCTCCCCATTGCCTCTTTCCTCATTCACTCTCCACATTGCTTTGCCATCATTTACTCATCCCCCTCCTTATTCCTTCTTATCCATCTCACCCCCCTCCGACATTCCCCCTCTCCCCTCCATGACTCACGAGTGGAGGGGGTGCATAGAGGAGGGGAGATGAGTCAGGGGGAACAAGGAGAGCGCAAGGAAGAAGGGGAAGGAGGAGGGGTTAAGGAGCAGGACGATGGGGGTTAATTGGGGGAAGGTTGAAGTATACTCACCAGGCAGACATGTGGGGGGTGTTTATACACACACACACACATATATATATATATATATATATATATATATATATATATATATATATATATATATATATATATATATGTATATATATATATATATATATATATATATATATATATATATATATATATATATATATATATATATATATATATATATATATATATATATATATATACATATATATGTATATATATATACATATATATATATATATATATATATATATATATATATATATATATATATATATATATATATATATAATATATATGCTTTCACGTGCTTACACACATATCTCCAGCGGAATACATACATACATGCATTCATGCATATATACATACATATGTATTAAATACACACACACACATACACACATACACACATACACACACACACACCAGGCACATCTCCTGAAGCGCACATCAACTAAATAACTGCTGCAGCATATGGGCGCCTAGCAAACCTCAGAACAGCATTCCGACATCTTAATAAGGAATCGTTCAGGACCCTGTACACCGTGTATGTTAGGCCCATATTGGAGTATGCGGCACCAGTTTGGAACCCACACCTAGCCAAGCACGTGAAGAAACTAGAGAAAGTGCAAAGGTTTGCAACAAGACTAGTCCCAGAGCTAAGAGGTATGTCCTACGAGGAGAGGTTAAGGGAAATCAACCTGACGACACTGGAGGACAGGAGAGATAGGGGGGACATGATAACGACATACAAAATACTGAGAGGAATTGACAAGGTGGACAAAGACAGGATGTTCCAGAGATTGGACACAGTAACAAGGGGACACAGTTGGAAGCTGAAGACACAGATGAATCACAGGGATGTTAGGAAGTATTTCTTCAGCCACAGAGTAGTCAGTAAGTGGAATAGTTTGGGAAGCGATGTAGTGGAGGCAGGATTCATACATAGCTTTAAGCAGAGGTATGATAAAGCTCACGGTTCAGGGAGAGTGACCTAGTAGCGATCAGTGAAGAGGCGGGGCCAGGAGCTTGGACTCGACCCCCGCAACCTCAACTAGGTGAGTACAACTAGGTGAGTATACACACACACACACACACACACACACACACACACACACACACACACACACACACACACACACACACACACACACACACACACACGCACTGAAGCTACCGGAGTAAAATCCTCTACATTCAAGGAGCTTCAGCTTAGTCTTGTGTCTAGTAGAGTCACCACGATATTCAGCCGTCAACAGTACCCTGCTCTCCAGCTTATCGTCTTCCCAGCGACTAAAAATCATCTCCTTGGTGATATATTAGACACTCCTTCCTTAAATATACAGATATTTATTATCGAAGCCATTTTTTCCCCAATCGCATTCAGAGGAACTTCAACACGTTGCAGATTCTCTTCATGTTTCTATCCCCTTCTGGGAGAGTTTATAAGTATTTATATTTTTTAGGTTAATAGTGATTGATACGGGATTAATCTCTTATAGTTGGGTTATGTCATGGCTCAGAATCTGATGGTTCTGAGTGTGAGCACGCTAGGAGACGGAGATTATGGGTAGGCTCTGATTGTGTTCAATGCTCTTTGGGTGATGATAGGTACGACGTGAAGGAGATTCACGTCTTCAGGGTGATTTATTGGCGTGCACTCGAGATTACCTGACCTTCCTCGGGTAAATCTGCAGTGTTGAAGTATGATGCTACGTGTGAAGAATAAACACACACGCACACACACACACACACACACACACACACACACACACACACACACACACACACACACACACACACACACACCTGGTCCAGCAAATGGCTTCTCGAATTTAATCCTGCCAAATGCAAAGTCATGAAGATAGGGGAAGGGCACAGAAGACCACAGACAGTATAGGCTAGGTGGCCAAAGACTGCAAACCTCACTCAAGGAGAAAGATCTTGGGGTGAGTATAACACCGAGCATGTCTCCGGAAGCACACATTAATCAGATAACTGCTGCAGCATATGGGCGCCTGGCAAACCTGAGAACAGCATTCCGATACCTTAGTAAGGAATCGTTCAAGACACTGTACACCGTGTATGTCAGGCCCATACTGGAGTATGCAGCACCTGTTTGGAACCCGCACTTGATAAAGCACGTCAAGAAACTAGAGAAAGTACAAAGGTTTGCCACAAGGTTAGTTCCAGAGCTAAGGGGAATGTCCTATGAAGAAAGATTAAGGGAAATCGGCCTGACGACACTGGAGGACAGGAGGGTCAGGGGAGACATGATAACGACATATAAAATACTGAGTGGAATAGACAAGGTGGACAAAGACAGGATGTTCCAGGGAGGGGACACAGAAACAAGAGGTCACAATTGGAAGTTGAAGACACAAATGAGCCAGAGAGATATTAGGAAGTATTTCTTCAGTCATAGAGTTGTAAGGCAGTGGATTATTATTATTATAATCAAAAAGAAGCGCTAAGCCACAAGGACTATACAGCATAAGGCAGTGGAATAGCCTAGAAAATGACGTAGTGGAGTATTACAACCTAGGATTTCAAAGGCCTGTTATCCCAGGTGTAATGGGAGCAAAAGAAACACAGCAGAAAAAGTTTAGACTTATATTATCCTTCACCAATTTAGAACAGCAATATGTACACTATGTACAGTAATAAGTATAGTGCACGTCACGGTAAGCAAGGCAGAAATAGAAGCCACAAGATAGCAGACCGTGCTCAACCAGCTCTAGAATTGGAATGACAAGGGCAGACAGGAGAGCGGTATCCACATAACCTCTGCGATTGCCAATCCCACCTTCTTATTGGCTAGAACCTGGTCACTAGTTGAACGATGGGGCCCCATCACCAACTCTTAGCAACCTGGTTCGCTGGTTGGGGGAGATAGCCTGTAAATGAGGGTGTGTCCATGCGCCGAATAAAGGTTACGTACTCTTTGCATGCCACATGGAGGCAGGAACCATACACAGTTTTAAGACGAGGTTTGATAAAGCTCATGGAGCGGGGAGAGAGAGGGCCCAGTAGCAACCGGTGAAGAGGCGGGGCCAGGAGCTAAGACTCGACCTCTGCAACCACAAATAGGTGAGTACACACACACACACACACACACACACACACACACACACACACACACACAAGACAAAAAAGTGAGACCAGAGAGAGAGAGAAACAGAGAGAGAACAGATGGCTTAATGTGTTTTATATGGATGAGGGACAGTGTAAAACGAGAATCAGAAAAGAGTAAAATAAAGAATATTAAGGCAACACATACATGAAAGTTGATAAGCAATGTTGTACATGTTAGTGTATAAAACAATATATATATATATATATATATATATATATATATATATATATATATATATATATGTATATATATATATATATATATATATGTATATATATATATATATATATATATATATATATATATATATATATATATATATATATATATATATATATATATATATATATATATAGATATATATATCGCACACCTGAGATCAACTTTTAAGAAGGCACTGAACCTGTCACTAGAGGATGAGCAATGGGATCAGGCAACCCTCCCAGTACGACTGGGAGGTATAGGGGTGCGTAAAGTAACGCATGTTGCTTTACCTGCTTTTCTGTCTTCGTGTTTGGCTTCCAGTGCATTAGTCAAGAAGATAGTGCCCGAACGCTTGAGAGACTTGGTAGGAGCTCAAGACCCCAGGTTTACTGAAGCAGCGATTCGGTGGAACACCCTTACAGACTCCTCCAGTAGACCAGCTCCTCCGAAACAGCACAAACAGTCTCACTGGGACAAACCGATCATGGAAAAAATCGCCAACACAATGCTCTCCAATGCTTCAGGAAAGAACAAAGCTCGTCTCCTGGCAGTGAAGGCACCACACTCAGGAGATTTCCTGTTAGCTGTTCCCAATTCCTCCCTGGGCACCCGTCTCGACCCACAGGCCATTCGGATTGGTGTTGCTCTTCGCCTAGCCGCCCCCATCCTCACCGAACATAGGTGTATTTGCGGCAGGGCGACAGCTGATCAATTCGGACTTCATGGTCTCGTGTGCCACACAGCAGAAGGGAAGTATGCCAGACATGAGGAGATCAATGACATAATAAAGAGAAGCCTCGCCACAGCCCGTTGCCCAGCTCAACGGGAACCCCAAGTACAGAGGTCTAATGGAAGTCAAAAGCGTCCTGATGGAGCCACTATGCTACCCTGGAAGGATGGAAAGCAGATTGCCTGGGACTACACCTGTGCTGCCACATTGGCAGACACCTACTTGCCATACTCTGTAGTGGAAGGGGGTGGAGCTGCCAGCCACAGGGAGACCCAGAAGATCCGAAAATATGAAGACCTTCCCCCTTGCTATAACTTCATTCCAATAGGGTCGGAGACCCTTGGAGCATGGGGCAAGTGTGCTCTAAAGTTCCTCAAAGAGCTGGGTGAAAAGCTCATCATAGAAACCAAGGACCACAGGGCGACCAGCTTCCTCTTTCAGAGACTCAGTGTTGCGATCCAGAGAGGAAATGCCTGCAGCATTCTGGTCACGCGACCCACCACTGGGGAGCTGGACGAAGTATTCGAGATGTAGCTCTAAGTTACCTATGTTGTTTTACTTTCTGTTGTATTTTTGTGAATGTTTGGCCAATGTATTTTGTCTTTAAATAAAACATACTTGAAATATAGGGGGTGGAAGGAGAAAATTCTCAAACAGCTTCAGGGAGAACCTTGAGTGTACCCTGAAGCAAGTATTTTATTTTCTCTGAGGATGAGGGTCCCCAGAACAGTTCTAGAGGTGGTACCTCCCTATTTATATATATATATATATATATATATATATATATATATATATATATATATATATATATATATATATATATATATATATATATATATATATATATATATATATATATATATATATATATATATATATATATATATATATATATATATGAATGACAGTAGTTTGTTGGATTATGTATTAGTAGATAAAAGACTGTTGAGTAGACTTCAGGATGTACATGTTTATCGAGGGGCCACAGATATATCAGATCACTTTCTAGTTGTAGCTACACTGAGAGTAAAAGGTAGATGGGATACAAGGAGAATAGAAGCATCAGGGAAGAGAGAGGTGAAGGTTTATAAACTAAAAGAGGAGGCAGTTAGGGTAAGATATAAACAGCTATTGGAGGATAGATGGGCTAATGAGAGCATAGGCAATGGGGTCGAAGAGGAATGGGGTAGGTTTAAAAATGTAGTGTTAGAGTGTTCAGCAGAAGTTTGTGGATACAGGAAAGTGGGTGCAGGAGGGAAGAGGAGCGATTGGTGGAATGATGATGTAAAGAGAGTAGTAAGGGAGAAAAAGTTAGCATATGAGAAGTTTTTACAAAGTAGAAGTGATGCAAGGAGGGAAGAGTATATGGAGAAAAAGAGAGAGGTTAAGAGAGTGGTGAAGCAATGTAAAAAGAGAGCAAATGAGAGAGTGGGTGAGCTGTTATCAACAAATTTTGTTGAAAATAAGAAAAAGTTTTGGAGTGAGATTAACAAGTTAAGGAAGCCTAGAGAACAAATGGATTTGTCAGTTAAAAATAGGAGAGGAGAGTTATTAAATGGAGAGTTAGAGGTATTGGGAAGATGGAGGGAATATTTTGAGGAATTGTTAAATGTTGATGAAGATAGGGAAGCTGTGATTTCGTGTATAGGGCAAGGAGGAATAACATCTTGTAGGAGTGAGGAAGAGCCAGTTGTGAGTGTGGGGGAAGTTCGTGAGGCAGTAGGTAAAATGAAAGGGGGTAAGGCAGCCGGGATTGATGGGATAAAGATAGAAATGTTAAAAGCAGGTGGGGATATAGTTTTGGAGTGGTTGGTGCAATTATTTAATAAATGTATGGAAGAGGGTAAGGTACCTAGGGATTGGCAGAGAGCATGCATAGTTCCTTTGTATAAAGGCAAAGGGGATAAAAGAGAGTGCAAAAATTATAGGGGGATAAGTCTGTTGAGTGTACCTGGTAAAGTGTATGGTAGAGTTATAATTGAAAGAATTAAGAGTAAGACGGAGAATAGGATAGCAGATGAACAAGGAGGCTTTAGGAAAGGTAGGGGGTGTGTGGACCAGGTGTTTACAGTGAAACATATAAGTGAACAGTATTTAGATAAGGCTAAAGAGGTCTTTGTGGCATTTATGGATTTGGAAAAGGCGTATGACAGGGTGGATAGGGGGGCAATGTGGCAGATGTTGCAAGTGTATGGTGTAGGAGGTAGGTTACTGAAAGCAGTGAAGAGTTTTTACGAGGATAGTGAGGCTCAAGTTAGAGTATGTAGAAAAGAGGGAAATTTTTTCCCAGTAAAAGTAGGCCTTAGACAAGGATGTGTGATGTCACCGTGGTTGTTTAATATATTTATAGATGGGGTTGTAAGAGAAGTAAATGCGAGGGTCTTGGCAAGAGGCGTGGAGTTAAAAGATAAAGAATCACACACAGGGTGGGAGTTGTCACAGCTGCTCTTTGCTGATGACACTGTGCTCTTGGGAGATTCTGAAGAGAAGCTGCAGAGATTGGTGGATGAATTTGGTAGGGTGTGCAAAAGAAGAAAATTAAAGGTGAATACAGGAAAGAGTAAGGTTATGAGGATAACAAAAAGATTAGGTGATGAAAGATTGAATATCAGATTGGAGGGAGAGAGTATGGAGGAGGTGAACGTATTCAGATATTTGGGAGTGGACGTGTCAGCGGATGGGTCTATGAAAGATGAGGTGAATCATAGAATTGATGAGGGAAAAAGAGTGAGTGGTGCACTTAGGAGTCTGTGGAGACAGAGAACTTTGTCCTTGGAGGCAAAGAGGGGAATGTATGAGAGTATAGTTTTACCAACGCTCTTATATGGGTGTGAAGCATGGATGATGAATGTTGCAGCGAGGAGAAGGCTGGAGGCAGTGGAGATGTCATGTCTGAGGGCAATGTGTGGTGTGAATATAATGCAGAGAATTCGTAGTTTGGAAGTTAGGAGGAGGTGCGGGATTACCAAAACTGTTGTCCAGAGGGCTGAGGAAGGGTTGTTGAGGTGGTTCGGACATGTAGAGAGAATGGAGCGAAACAGAATAACTTCAAGAGTGTATCAGTCTGTAGTGGAAGGAAGGCGGGGTAGGGGTCGGCCTAGGAAGGGTTGGAGGGAGGGGGTAAAGGAGGTTTTGTGTGCGAGGGGCTTGGACTTCCAGCAGGCATGCGTGAGCGTGTTTGATAGGAGTGAATGGAGACAAATGGTTTTTAATACTTGACGTGCTGTTGGAGTGTGAGCAAAGTAACATTTATGAAGGGATTCAGGGAAACCGGCAGGCCGGACTTGAGTCCTGGAGATGGGAAGTACAGTGCCTGCACTCTGAAGGAGGGGTGTTAATGTTGCAGTTTAAAAACTGTAGTGTAAAGCACCCTTCTGGCAAGACAGTGATGGAGTGAATGATGGTGAAAGTTTTTCTTTTTCGGGCCACCCTGCCTTGGTGGGAATCGGCCAGTGTGATAATAAAAAAAAAAATAAAAAATGTATATACATATGCAAACGATCTTAAAACCCTTTAACTGTCCAAACGTAGATCTACGTTCTCTCGCCCAGCGCTCCGAATATTTTGAAAAATAGAAAAATTATTTTTGGTTTTTGAAATGAAGAGGATATTTTTTTTTTTTACATAAAGTAATGTAAAAAAAAATTAGAGTCAGTAGTCACAGAGATATAAGACCACAAAGTCGACACTTGTCACTCATCTGGCGGCAACATGAAGTGATGCCACTTACAGATATGTTGCCGATATACCTTTTTATCTCATTTATTTTTTAATTTGTATAAGTTTTATGTTATAATAATGACAATTTGTAGTAGTTCTTGTGATTTCATAGTTAATGTTTGATCTGACACTAATATTAAGTACTGAAATAGTGCTCAAATAGACAGAGACACAGCGACAGGTAAACATTTGTACCTACTTTAGTTAATATACATAGTACTTATAGGTCCCAGCAATGTTTTGTATATATATATATATATATATATATATATATATATATATATATATATATATATATATATATATATATATATATATGTATATATATGCAAGGAATTTGCAAGAGCAGGAGAAATATACACAAACACTGATCTCTGGACGAAGAAGACTCGACCAGAGATGAAAAGCTGTAAGCCTTCTCCCTGAAAGCTGGCTGCCTTGGATCAAACGTCTAGCGCAAGCTGGGCGCCAAGGTATTGTCCAGTGTGGTAGAATGGTAAAGCACTGCGTACCTTGTCCTAAGGTTCGTAGGTTCGAGTCTCCTTCGGCCAGAAATCAGTGTATATATATATATATATATATATATATATATATATATATATATATATATATATATATATATATATATATATATATAAGTTGTAAAAGAGATTAGAATTGCAAGATAATTCGTGTAAATGTGGCATTAGAAAATGTAAATTGTTAAATGTACGTTAGAATGTACACTGGATTGCACATTAGAAAATGTTCATCTCACCACAAGTAGCCAAGATGAATCAACAATAATGGCAGAAAACGTTCAAAACAGCACGTATCACTCGTGTCAGGAAGACTGTAATGATGATGATGATGCTAATAATAATAATAATAATAATAATAATAGCAGCAACAATAATAATATATAAATATCCCGCACATAGGAGAGAGAAGCTTCAGACGACCTTTCTCTCCGACTTGCACCGTTTACAAGTCACACTAACACACGAAGGTGAGGGAGCCAGTATGTATATAGGAGAGGGAGACAAGGAGGGGGCAAGGAGAGGAAGAAAGAAGGAAAACAAAACAAAACAAATAGGAAAGGAGAAGAGGTAGGGGGAGGATAAGAAGAAGAAGAAGAAAGAATCAAGACACAAGTGTTCTGAACTCTAGGATATTGTACAGTGTAATGAGAAAGGATGGCATCTACAGAGACGAAGCCAAGACTAAGATTCATATTAGGAAAGTTATGTATAAGGAATGTTTCTACAAGACGGCGACTGTGAAGTCTAGAAGAAGGCTAGACAGTTTATGGCAGAGGACCAGTCAATAGGATGACTGTGATCTCTGACATGACGGAAAGGAGCATTAATAATAATAATAAATTTTAATAATAATAATAATAATAATAATAATAATAATAATAATAATAATACATACATAATATTCATGATAATAATACTGATACTAGTAATAATAATAATTTAATATATTTAAATACATGCCACCTTGGAAATAAACACTTAGGCAGACATGTGTATAATTAAAACCTCACTAATATCTTAAACCGAGGGTTTGTAAACCTCTCAACACATGCTGAGAAAAAAAAGTGTTTAAAAAAACTGTCTTTGGTGCAGCTCGCAGATGATGAACCATCTCGCGAGGAAAAAATATATATATACATATATATCCAGAGAAGTTGAACACATTTAACTGTGAAGGAATTCATTCTGAAGTCCTGACCTTCCCCGCTGCTGCTGGTGGTGGTGGTGGTGGTGAGTGGTTGGTGGGGTGGTTGTTGTGGTTGGTGGTGGTGGTGGTGGCTGTGGTTGGTGGTGGTGGTGGTGGCGAGTGGTTGATGGGGTGGTTGTTGTGGTTGGTGGTGGTGGTGGCGAGTGGTTGATGGGGTGGTTGGTGAGTAGGGGTGGTAGTTGTGGTAACAGTAGGAGTAATAACAGTATAGCGTTGAAGTACTGGATTATTACGAGAATAATACCTAGTAACAGAGGCAGTGGTACAATAAACAGCAAAAACAGCAACGTTAACAGCAACAAAAACGGAATCAACAACGACATTACCACTTATGCTATATATATATATATATATATATATATATATATATATATATATATATATATATATATATATATATATATATATATATATATATATATATATATATATATATCATGCCGAATAGGCAGAACTTGCGATCATGGCTTAAATAGCAACGCTCATCTTGCCATATAGGACAAGTGAAAATTTGTGTATGCAATAATTTCGCCAAAATCATTCTGAACCTAACGAAAAAAATATATTTGATTGTGTTTGTTTAGTATTAAATTATTGTAAACAAATCTAAAATATATTTAGTTGGGTTAGGCTAAAATAAATTGTTCTTGTTATAATAAGGTTAGGTAAGTTTTCTAAGATGTTTTTGGAGCAAAATTAAAATTTTTTACATTAACATTTATGAAAAAAATATATCTTTAAAAGTATAAGAGAAAATTTTAGAAAGGACTTAATTTTAAATGAGTTATTGCTAATTGACCAGTTTTACATATTCGGCACGACATATATATATATATATATATATATATATATATATATATATATATATATATATATATATATATATATATATATATATATATATATATACACAGCAACATGCTCTTGAAGTGTGGTATGATGACGAGGTTCAGTCATTATGGGCCAGGATCCCTAAGGAACACCAGGATCCCTGAGGAACACCACTCTTTCCAGATGCCTCAATCTCTGTTTTCACTTTTTTCTTTTCTCTTAGGTATCCCACGATCCGGTGAACTGTGCTTCTTATAACTTGCAACTTGTAGATTAATAGTCTTCTGTGTCGTATAGTGTCAAGATATGTTTTCCAATCCAAGGATGTGTAGGCCACACACCCTGTTTTGGATCTCTCTTTCTCTGACGTAGTGACCCAGTACGACTGGGAGACAGCATTTACCTCTCTAAACACATCCTGGTTACCAGCCAACAATTAAGTGCTGCCTGTCTATCTCGCTGTTTAAATATTCTGAGACTTAGCTATTTTCAAGCTTTCCAGAAACAGCCCTGTGTCCAAAGATTTCTTGTAAATTTTCGCTAGCGGTACACACAGTGTCTCTGCACCCTTGTCTGAACTCAGAGACAACTTCTCGAATCTCGTTGTTGTTACAACATTCAGATCTCTTTCCAACTTCTTGTTACCGCAAACTTGTAAGTAGTTTATTACCGCTTTAACCTACTTAGCTAGCATAAGTTTGGTGTCCAGTCCCTAGGCCCATTACGGCCTCTCTGATTTCTAGACTGACACCCACAGGATGTGTGTCGGGTACACATTTGAAATACACATTTGTTGTGTCCATGTACAGCCTCTGCTACTTATAACTTCTTCCTGAATGGGTGACTTGCCTAGCATGGGCCACTAGACCTGCTGCAGTTACCACTATGAAGCCCTAACATGAGCTGTGTGTGTTCGTCTCCTCGAAGTCTTCTTTGATATTTCATATTTCCTGTTTTCATTCCCTTTTTTCTAAGGACGTTCACTCGTTCCTTTACTGTCGCTTTCTCGTAGGTATTTGTATGTAGCAGCATTGGTGCTGACTTAAATTTTACCTCGGTGAACAGTGTTCCAATCAAACAACATTTTTCAGGTGATAAGACCCGTAAAGTGCGAAACTGTATCAAAACTTAAGCTTGTTTTGGTAACTAGCGCCTGTGTCCACCACTCACGAAATAGTTATAACACAACGATTGCAAACAAACCACAGGACGAGTAGGGGATTTGAACCCATATGGTTTCTGAGTTTTAGAACCCCCTTGCCAAGGGTTCCGTGATTTTTTTTGTTCAGGTCAACAATATCTCTAACCCTAAATGATAACTAAAAACTTCACTAATTAAACACAGCTTTATATATGTATATATATATATATATATATATATATATATATATATATATATATATATATGTATATATATATATATATATATAGACAGATAGATATGGTCCACCTCTGGTGTAAATTGTGGGACCCATAGCCTCGGAGAAGTGGATAAAAAGACTTCAAGGAAGAATATTTGGATTTCTTCCTGAAGCCGTTTGAATATTCCACTTCCCCTACCACACCATCTTTTCATTCTATTTTACCAATAGGTATATTTTATTACATAATATTGGACAAAAGGTTTAAGAGATACATTGTTGATATAAAGATGGTATATACAGTACATGAGATGTGAGAGATACATGTCTAGTACATATTGTTACGTGTCTGTCACTGATTATAATGCGAAAATCTCATCCAGCTCTTCAGAACTGGGGCACGTGCCCAAAATACAGCAGGCATTACCCCCTCTGAACAGCAGCGCTGAGTCGCTGGAACAGAAAACTAGCCGCCCTGGGATCCCTAGTTACCCTGATGAGTCTTTTCCCTAGCTCCATAAGGAACTTAGATGCACTCTTTCCCCATGAGCCAAGGGTCTCTGAGCCTATGGGAACAAACATATAATGATGGGCAAGTTCTCCATATTTTCTAGACTTTTGGGACTCCCTGAAGCTGGCAGCTGCCCCTCCTTCCTCCCTGGTGTATTGGAGATAGGTATCAGCCAAGGTAGATGAACATGTGTAGTCCCACACCACCTGCTTCCCATCTGTCCAGGCTTGAAGTGTGATACGATCTGGACGCTTCTGGCTGCCATCAGATCTGCATAGTTGGGGTGGCTCCCTTACTGCTGGGCATCCAGCTGTTGTGAGGCTCCTCTTGATAATGTTATCAACCTCCTCATGTCTTGCAATCTTTCCCTCGGATTTACGGCACACAAGACCATGGTACCCGAATCGGTCTGCTGCTTCACTGCCACAAATACACCTGTGTTCGGCGAGAATAGGGGCGGCAAGTCGAAGGGCAACACCAATGCGGATGGTCTGTGGGTCGAGACGTGTGCCAAGGCTGGAGTTGGGAACAGCCAACAGAAAGTCCCCTGCATGAGGAGCTCTCACTGCCAGGAGGCGGGCTCTATCCTTCCCTAACACTGAAGCATTGTTGACGCTATATCCTCCACTATTGGACCATCCCAGTGTGATTGTTTGTAGTTGTTGGGGGAGCAGGTCTGGTTTCAGACCCCGTTAGATTATCCCAGATCATGGCTCCGTCAATGAACTTTTGGTCCTGGACTCCAATCTTGTCCCTAAGATGTTCAGGGAGAATTGCTGCTACAAGCTCTCTGGATGCAATGCATGAGCAGAAGCCGAATAGGTAAAATTGGTCAATTAGCAAGAACTCATTTAAAATTAAGTCCTAAAAATTTCTCTTATACGTTTAAAGATACATTTTTTTCATTTATGTTAATGTAGAAATTAATAATTTTGTACCAAAAGAACCTTAGAAAACTTACCTAACCTTATTATAACAAGCGCAATTTAATTTAGCCTTATCCAACTAGATATATTTTAGATAAGTATACGCTAATTTTGTTAGGTTCAGAATGATTTTTGCGAAATTATTGCATACATAAAATTTAGTTTGTCTTATTCGACAAGAAGAGCGCTGCTATTTAAGCCAAACTCGCAAGTTTTACCTATTCGGCACGACACACACACACACACACACACACACACACACACACACACACACACACACACACACACACACACACACACACACACACACACACAGTGCAGAAATAATAAAGAAATGGACAACCTAGAAGAGTACCTCGTTCCTGGTATTTGTCTTAAATTTTGATTACCTCCCATTAATCAGGTGCTGTATAACTACGTGACTCAAATAATAACTTGCACATTGACTAATATCGTAACTAACGAAGGCTCGGAGCAGACACAGACACAGACACATGACATAAACCAGACGACAAAGGTTAGAGAACCCAACACCTGTGGTAATTACCCTGGGATTGGGCATAAGGGAGTCATTAACATGGGCGGTGTGGGAGTATGTTATCTGAGTGATGGCACTCCCTCCCTCCTGCTCTCTCCTTCACTAACTACGGCTGTTTATTTATTGCTCTTGATACAAGGATAATTAGATTTACACAAACGAGGCAAGGGGCGTGGTTGGGGTGAGCAGGAGGGGGAGAAAAGGCGTGGCTGGTGCTGTTGGTGGTGTAGTGGTGATGCACGGGGTGGTGGTGTAGGGGTGGTGCACTTGGTGGTGGTGGTGGTAGTTCTGATTGTGGTAGTCTGCACGACCTAACATTACTTGTTCTATGTCTCTCCTTATCTACATCATATATACGAGTATCTTGTATGCTGTGATCATATCTCCTCTTTTTCTCCATCTAAGTTTTCCTTCACAACTTTTCTTGCTCAACTTTGGTACCAGTTTTGTGGAAAACCTTTGGACCTCTTCAATTTTAATTATATATTCGTTTATATGTACTCTCCTATATGAAGTTGCAGGGTTCGAGTCTCGGGCCATCCCGTTGTTGGCTCTACGATGTCACCTCTAATTCTAGGACTGATCAGACACACATAGTGTTCTGAGTAGCACTGTATTCATGGAAGGGGAGGCATTGTGTGTGTGTGTGTGTGTTTATTTTCGTGTATGTTTAATGAAAGCTTGAGCAGACCTTTCTCTCTCTCTCTCTCTCTCTCTCTCTCTCTCTCTCTCTCTCTCTCTCTCTCTCTCTCTCTCTCTCTCTCTCTCTCTCTCTCTCTCTCTCTGTCGCTCCCTCTCCCTCTCTCCACATACCCTGGCAACAAATTCCTCGTATGTAAGACGAACCTGTTGCCAGAACACCAGTCTGCTACCTGAAATGAAAAAAAAAAAAAAACGGCAGTGATGAAAGACTACCAACAGGACCTTGCCTCTCTGGAAGTGCATAGAAGAGGAGCCATGGTCACGTCATTCAAAATACTCTGCCTCATAAACAAGATACACAGAAACGAGGGGAGACAAAGTGTTCAGAAATTTACCTCCACATGACTGGAAGACCCTAACCCGCATGGCAACACGCTGCAAGATACAGCAGGGCCCCATTTTACAGCACTTCACTTTACACTGCTTCGCTGATGCGGCAGTTTTTAATTGTATTCTTAATTTATTCAAACTTCCTACAATAAATATGTTTGCCATTCATTATCAACTAAAGACGAAAATATTTTAAGGTGAGTAATGTGTATACTGTACATGAATTTTATTTAGGCCAGTTATTTAGGCCTAGGTATATTGCTCACTTAATATATGATAGTGTAAATATGTTTCACTTTACAGCAGTAGCCCAGAACCTAACCTGGTGTATAAGTGGGGCCCTCCAGTACCCTGGAACCTAACCTGGTGTGTAAGTGGGGCCCTCCAGTACCCTGGAACCTAACCTGGTGTGTAAGTGGGGCCCTCCAGTACCCTGGAACCTAACCTGGTGTGTAAGTTGTGGAACCTAACCTGGTGTGTAAGTTGTGCCCTCCAGTACCCTGGAACCTAACCTGGTGTGTAAGTGGGGCCCTCCAGTACCCTGGAACCTAACCTGGTGTATAAGTGGGGCCCTCCAGTACCCTGGAACCTAACCTGGTGTATAAGTGGGGCCCTCCAGTACCCTGGAACCTAACCTGGTGTATAAGTGGGGCCCTCCAGTACCCTGGAACCTAACCTGGTGTATAAGTGGAGCCCTCCAGTACCCTGGAACCTAACCTGGTGTGTAAGTGGGGCCCTCCAGTGCCCTGGAACCTAACCTGGTGTGTAAGTGGGGCCCTCCAGTACCCTGAAACCTAACCTGGTGTGTAAGTGGGGCCCTCCAGTACCCTGGAACCTAACCTGGTGTGTAAGTGGGGCCCTCCAGTACCCTGGAACCTAACCTGGTGTGTAAGTGGGGCCCTCCAGTACCCTGGAACCTAACCTGGTGTGTAAGTGGGGCCCTCCAGTACCCTGAAACCTAACCTGGTGTGTAAGTGGGGCCCTCCAGTACCCTGGAACCTAACCTGGTGTGTAAGTGGGGCCCTCCAGTACCCTGGAACCTAACCTGGTGTGTAAGTGGGGCCCTCCAGTACCCTGGAACCTAACCTGGTGTGTAAGTGGGGCCCTCCAGTACCTTGGAACCTAACCTGGTGTATAAGTGGGGCCCTCCAGTACCCTGGAACCTAACCTGGTGTGAAAGTGGGGCCCTCCAGTACCCTGGAACCTAACCTGGTGTATAAGTGGGGCCATCCAGTACCCTGGAACCTAACCTGGTGTATAAGCGGGGCGCTCCAGTACCCAGGAACCTAACCTGGTGTATAAGTGGGGCCCTCCAGTACCCTGGAACCTAACCTGGTGTGTAAGTGGGGCCCTCCAGTACCCTGGAACCTAACCTGGTGTATAAGCGGGGCGCTCCAGTACCCAGGAACCTAACCTGGTGTATAAGTGGGGCCCTCCAGTACCCTGGAACCTAACCTGGTGTATAAGTGGGGCGCTCCTGTACACTGTTTCGCCCACGGGCGCAGACGACAACCTTCATGGTGGAGTTTTGAAGTTTAAATAACAAGAGATGCCTTTTTTTAATCAATGGTAAGCCTTTTAGCTTAACATTATGCGATGTCCTGTTGAAAATGGTTAGTCGTGGGTGCTAGAGCCATTTGTTAACATCTTTGGGAGAAAATGGTGGAAAGGCTTTAAGTTCGCCTTGTGAGGTAGGCAGAGACGTCTACCTCATAAGGCCTCATGAGGGTGTTCCTGGAGTGTGTTCCTTGCGGGTGTTCCATAAGTGTGTTCCTTGAGGGTGTTCCTTAAGTGTGTTCCTGGAGTGTGTTCCTTGAGGGTGTTCCTGCAGTGTGTTCTTGGGGTGTGTTCCTTGAGGGTGTTCCTGAAGTGTGTTCCTGGAGTGTGTTCCTTGCGTGTGTTCCTGCAGTGTATTCCTCGAGTGTGTTCCTTGAGGGTGTTCCTTATGGGTAACAACTGACACTAGGCCGCAGTTACAAACTGAAAATAAAAATAAGAGAAACCTGGGATGAGCGGAACAAACTCCCGAGTACCGTCATAGAAGCTAAAACGTTGTGTAGTTTTAAAAATAGGTTAGATAAATACATGAGTGGGTGTGAGTTGGACCTGACTAGCTTGTCCAACTAGGTCTGATGCCGTGACCTGACTAGATGGGTCATTGGGCTAATCCTGGGGGGAAGACATGGACCTGCTTCGCATGGGTCAGTAGGCCTACTGCAATGTTCCTTCTTATGTTCTAATGTAGAGTTTGCACAATAGAGGACTGAGTACCAAGAGGAGGATAGTGTATATACTATAATCACTGGAAGCAGTGAATAATAGTTAGGATGAGTTATTTGTAGTAAGTACAAATACGCAATCAGAAATAGGAAATCACAAACATCACAAACACACACACACACACACACACACACACACACACACACTTGCATATATACTATACCTGTTTGTTTAGGTATGCAACCACTCAAAAAGCGAGAGGGGAAAAAGCATGTACTCCCTCCCCAGTGTAAACAACCAGGGCGACCCACAGGTTTGACTGGCGACCATAAAATAACCAGAAAGAGTGTAAACACACAGTTTGGAACATTTATGGCTTATGGCCATTTAGTGTCATCATATGAGATATGATTAGAGAGAAACCAAAACAAAAAAAACTCAAATGTTAAGAAAGTATGCAGGAAAATATTCTCGCGTTACTGGAAGTTAATAAAATATGAGAGGGGAAAAATAGTCTTACGTTACTGGAAGTTAGGGATATATGAGGGGAAATAGTCTTACGTTACTGGAAGTTAGGGATATATGAGGGGAAATAGTCTTACGTTACTGGAAGTTAGGGATATATGAGGGGAAATAGTCTTACGTTACTGGAAGTTAGGGATATATGAGGGGAAATAGTCTTACGTTACTGGAAGTTAGGAACATATGAGGGGAAACAGTCGTATGTTACTGGAAGTTAGGAGCATATGAGGGGAAATAGTTTTACGTTACTGGAAGTTAGGAATATATGAGGGGAAATAGTCTTACGTTACTGGAAGTTAGGAACATATGAGGGGAAATAGTTTTACGTTACTGGAAGCTAGGAATATATGAGGAGAAATAGTCTTATGTTACTGGAAGTTAGGAACATATAAGGAGAAATAGTCTTACGTTACTAGAAATTAGGAACATATGAGGGGTAGTAGTCTTACGTTACTGGAAGTTAGGAATATATGAGGGGAAATAGTCTTATGTTACTGGAAGTTAGGAATATTTGATGGGAAATAGTCTTATATTACTGGAAGTTAGGAACATACGGGGGAAATAGTCTTACGTTACTAGAAATTAGGAGCATATGAGGGGAAGTAGTCTTACGTTACTGGAAGTTAGTAATATATGATGGGAAATAGACTTATGTTACTGGAAGTTAGGAACATATGGGGAAAATAATCTTACGTTACTAGAAGTTATGAACATATGGGGGAAATAGTCTTACGTTACTGGAGTTAAGAACAAAGGGAGAAAACAGTCTTACGCTACTGGAAGTTAAGAGCATATGAAGGGAAAATAATCTTACTGGAAGTTAAGACCATATGAAGGGTAAATAGTCTTACTGGAAGTTAAGAACATAGGGGTTAAACTCTATTACGTTACTGGAAGTTAGAACATATGGGGGAAAATAGTCTTACATTACTGAAAGTTAAGAACTTATTCTATTTATGAAGGAAAACTCTGTATTGTTTTTATTACACTTAGTTTTTTTTTCATTTTAAAACTGTGGTCTCGTGTTCTCTCTATTTATGGTGCTAAGACATCTTCTTAATATATTTTCTCATATAATTTTAATGATCTTGTATGTAATCAACATGTCTCTTCTTCTTCTTTTTGCTGTCAACAAGGAGGACCTTATCAGAGGGACGGTAAACACACTCAGCCACTGTATCTCAGAATACATGTTACAAAAGTATATAATTCACACCACAAATATACAAGAACAGTTTATCAGCATTGAGATTCAAGTTAGCAGGACTTTACACACGTTAAAATATCCATAATATTCTGCAGTCAAACGATGATGATTTGTTATTGTTGTGATTCCTGTCTATAAGTACAGTGTAACTGTATATATAATGAGGCCTCTGAGCTGTAGCAGGTCAAGTAACAAGTTGATATCGTTAATTGCATATCACGTATTATGGCTATATTATAGCACTGTTTTATGGTGGAATGTTCAGTTGTTCACTCACAGGGTGAGTGGCGCTGTTCAGTAAACTCGCCACTTAGGGTAAAATGTAAAGAAAAAAAAAGGGCATCCCAAATTCGTATAAATTACTTAGTCATTTCATGTGTATAAACTTTATCTTATCCACATGAGTTTTCTGGGTGCTAATGACGCACTTCCTCGGTAAAACACACACAGACAAGCACCAGTAACTACTAAATAAAAGAACAATAGCGCGTAATAAGGTAGAAATTACTAAATCGTTATCAATGAAACAATAGCAGCGTCCGACTCCTCGGGCAAACACGAACAAGAAACAAGCGCAGAGAAGAGTTGCCCTTAGCAACATAAACACAGCCGAGATACAATACAGAGATGTGGGAGGAAATGCCTCTCATGCACACACAAACACATACACATAGACACACACAAAGGTCAACTCACGCATGACTTACCTCAGGTCACTTTGACCCTGTGATACACTAAAAAAAAAACTGCTAGCTATTTAAACCCAGAGATACGCTTCTGATCTATGACCGAGGTAGAGTGACCCACCATCCTTGCCCCAATAAAAAAAGAAAACACAGTCGCCATCATTCATTCAATAGTTGTTTCGGCAGAAGTGCTCGCAAACCTAACATCGTAAGATGTTCGGAAACTTCAGAGCACTCCTTTGCATGTTGATACATCTTTCAGGTTCACTGACACGGTGTAGAGCTTTATGTAATTATGTATCGCTCTCTGTTGAGCTTTATCGAGACATATTTTGCTCCGTGTAGAGCTTTATCAGCTCTGTTTCACTCTGTGCCGAGCTTTATTAAGTTATGTGTCTGTCTCCCTGTAAAATGTTCCTTCTGGTTTCTTGCTCCAAACACTGTGAACAACAGTTCATGTTGAACAATCCCCAGACTACGTGGAGGGTGCTCCTGGAGGGTGCTCCTGGAGGGTGCTCCTGGAGGGTGCTCCTGGAGGGTGCTCCTGGAGGGTGCTCCTGGAGGGTGCTCCTGGAGGGTGCTCCTGAGGGTGCTCCTGGAGGGTGCTCCTGGAGGGTTCTGGAGGGTGCTCCTGGAGGGTGCTCCTGGAGGGTGCTCCTGAAGGGTTCTCCTGGAGGGTGCTCCTGGAGGGTGCTCCTGGAGGGTGCTCCTGAGGGTGCTCCTGGAGGGTGCTCCTGGAGGGTGCTCCTGAGGGTGCTCCTGGAGGGTGCTCCTGGAGGGTGCTCCTGGAGGGTGTTCCTTAAGGGTTGGGTGTTCCTGCATTGTGTTCCTTGAAGGTGTTCCTTAAGGGTGTTCCTGGAGTGTGTTCCTTGAGGATGTTCGTTAAGGATGCTCCTGGAGTGTGTTCCTTGAGGGTGTTCCTTAAAGGCGTTCCTGGAGTGTGCTTCTTGAGGGTGTTCCTGAACTGTGTTCCTGGAGTGTGTTTCTTGAGGGTGTTCCTTAAGGGTGTTCTTGGAGTGTGTTCCTTGCGGGTGTTCCTGCAGTGTGTTCCTGGAGTGTGTTCCGTGAGGGTGCTCCTGAACTGTGTTCCTGGAGTGTGTTTCTTGTGGGTGTTCCTTAAGGGTGCTCCTGGAGTGTGTTCCTGGAGACCTGGAGTTTACCTGGAGAGAGTTCCGGGGGTCAACGCCCCCGCGGCCCGGTCTGTGACCAGGCCTCCTGGAGTGTGTTCCTGAATTGTGTTCCTGGAGTGTATTCCTTGAGGGTGTTCCTGAAGTGTATTCTTGGAGGTTGCTCCTGGAGAATGTTCTGGGGGGTCGACGCCCCCGCGGCCCAACCCTTGACCAGGCCCCTCCTTCAAAAAAAAAAAACTACTCTTAAATCTGATCAGAATGGCAACTGCATACTACATCACGATATTACTCGCATCATAACATTACTCGCCTGACAGTATTACTCAGCTTAAACATAACGAAACTCAAAGTAATGGAATAATGCATTTCTGACTCACATTTAACAAGACAATGCTCAAGGATGTTACATTCACCACATGACTGTTGTTATATAGAAATTATTCAGCATGTTTCCAGTCCACTTGGTCTCCTGTTAGTTTAGAATTAAGAAGGCTAGGGACTTCCACTTTAATAGACGTGTAGCCAACACTCAACGTTTAGCGTTCCCTGGGCACCAAGGTATTGGTCCAGTGTGGTACGGTGAGTAGAGCACTGAGTACCTTGTTCCAAGGTTCGTAGGTTCGAGTCTCCTTCGGCCTGATATTACTGTTTGTGAATATATACATTATATATATATATATATATATATATATATATATATATATATATATATATATATATATAATTAAAATCATACCACCACCACACACTTGCCTGTCTATGACTCTCTCCCACTCTGTCTCACTCTCTTCCACTGTCTCACTCTCACTCTCCCACTCTGTCTCACTCTCTTCCACTGTCTCACTCTCACTCTCCCACTCTGTCTCACTCTCTCCCACTCTCTGTTTCACTCTCAATGTCTCACTCTGTCTCACTCCCACTCTCTCCCACTGTCTCACTCTCACTCTCCCACTCTGTCTCACTCTCTTCCACTGTCTCACTCTCACTCTCCCACTCTGTCTCACTCTCTCCCACTCTCTGTCTCTCTCCACCAGTTCCTGTTAATCTTATTTTCGTCCTGTGTATCTGTGTCTCCTCTCTTGGGTCAGTCTCGTGTTTATTATCCTTGCTACGTGCTTCTCCTCTTTTATTAACGCCTCGTTCTTCTCTTCTTTCACAGTGTTCTTATATTTTTTTCCATTCCATCTCTCTCTCTCTCTCTCTCTCTCTCTCTCTCTCTCTCTGTCTCCCCCGCTCTCTCTGTCTCTACCCGCTCTCTGTCTCCCCCTCCCCCGCTCTCTCTGTTTCCCCCCGCTCTCTCTGTTTCCCCCTGCTCTCTCTTTCTTCCCCCGCTCTCTCTGTCTCTACCCGCTCTCTGTCTCCCCCTCCCCCGCTCTCTCTGTTTCCCCCCGCTCTCTCTTTCTTCCCCCGCTCTCTCTGTCTCTACCCGCTCTCTCTGTCTCTACCCGCTCTCTGTCTCCCCCTCCCCCGCTCTCTCTGTTTCCCCCCGCTCTCTCTGTTTCCCCCTGCTCTCTCTTTCTTCCCCCGCTCTCTCTGTCTCTACCCGCTCTCTGTCTCCCCCTCCCCCGCTCTCTCTGTTTCCCCCTGCTCTCTCTTTCTTCCCCCGCTCTCTCTGTCTCTACCCGCTCTCTGTCTCCCCCTCCCCCGCTCTCTCTGTTTCCCCCCGCTCTCTCTTTCTTCCCCCGCTCTCTCTGTCTCTACCCGCTCTCTGTCTCCCCCTCCCCCGCTCTCTCTGTTTCCCCCTGCTCTCTCTTTCTTACCCCGCTCTCTCTGTCTCTACCCGCTCTCTGTCTCCCCCTCCCCGGCTCTCTCTGTCTCCCCCCGCTCTCTCTCTCTCTCTCACTCTTTCCTCCCCCTCTCCTTGTGCGCTCTCTGCGTCGTACTTCACTTGTCTTCCATTATTCTCTCTTATCTCACCTTTCCCTGCCCTTATTTATTTTTCCTATCCTCTACTACCTGCATCTTCTTCCTCATCCAAATACTTTCTCTCTACCCAATTCTTTTCCTCCTGCTTCCCCTTCCCCCTTCCTCCTCCCCATCCTTTTCCTCCTGCTTCCCCTCCCCCCTTCCTCTTACCCATCCTTTTTCTTTCTTATTTCTCCCCTTCCACCTCCATACCCTCATCCTTCAGTTTCTCCTTTCTTCTTCCTCCTTCTCCCTCTCCTCTTCTTTCTCCTCCTCCTCCTCTCATCGCCATTTTATCAAAATCCTCCAGGTTTTTAAGTGTATTAAAGGGGTCACCGCCCCCGCGTCCCGCTCCCAGACCAGACCTCAACCAGCTGAGGCTGTTGCTTCTCATATATTTATAGAATAAACACTGAGGCCTATTTTTTTAGGCCTACCCATCCCTACAAAACTTTCCCAATGCATAGAATATACGAATTAATATACATTTATTAAATACATGTAATTATTATTATTATTATTATTATTATTATTATTATTATTATTATTATTATTATTATTATTATTATTATTATTATTATCATCGTTATTATTATTATTATTATTATTATTATTATTATTATTATTATTATTATTATTATTTAAAACGACTTATCGTTATGTCATACAACAGACCATTGGTAAAGAGCCTTCTGCTTTTCTATCCTGGACTCTCATGTCCAGATAATACACGATAGTCCTTAATCTGGATAGTTATGGATAGTTCTTGGTAGATAGTCTGGGTGTGTACTCCGAGTACTCTTGCTGTCTGTCTTACCCATGTACTCTCATGTACTCCCATGTACTTCTATATACTGTATGTACTCCCATGTACAATAAAGTCAACGGCTCGTCTATCAGTACTAAATCCGTGACCTTCAGCACTAAATCCGTGACCTTCAGCACTAAATCTGTGACCTTCAGCATTAAATCCGTGACTTTTAACACTAAATCCTCGACCTTTAGCGCTAAATCCGTGACCTTCAGCACTAAATATGTGACCTTAAGCACTAAATCCATGACCTTCAGCACTAAATCTGTGACCTTCAGCACTTTAAATCCGTGACCTTCAGCACTAAATCTGTGACCTGCAACGCTAAATCCGTGACCTTCAGCACTAAATCTGTGACCTTCAGCACTAAATCTGTGACCTTCAGCACTAAATCTGTGACCTTCAGCACTAAATCTGTGACCTTCAGCACTAAATCCGTGACCTTCAGCACTAAATCCGTGACCTTCAGCACTAAATCCGTGACCTTCAGCACTAAATCCGTGACCTTCAGCACTAAATCTGTGACCTTCAGCACTAAATCTGTGACCTTCAGCACTAAATCCGTGACCTTCAGCACTAAATCCGTGGCCTTCAGCACTAAATCCGTGACCTTCAGCACTAAATCCGTGACCTTCAGCACTAAATCCGTGACCTTCAGCACTAAATCCGTGACCTTCAGCACTAAATCTGCGACCTTCAGCACTAAATCCGTGACCTTCAGCACTAAATCTGTGACCTTCAGCACTAAATCAACTAATTCAGAAGTAACAGATTTGAAGATGATCTTGCGCGTGATAATTGTCAGCAGGTGTTTCCTGACGACAGGTGTGGGCGTGGGCGTGGGCGTGGGCGTGGGCGTGGGCGTGGGCGTGCGTGTGGAAGAGTAGGTGTGGGAGTGTGTAAATATGTGTGTGAAAGAGATTGTGACTGTGAGCGTACGAGAGAGAGAGAGAGAGAGAGAGAGAGAGAGAGAGAGAGAGAGAGAGAGAGAGAGAGAGAGAGAGAGAGAGAGAGAGAGAGAGAGAGAGAGAGAGAAAATCTTCACGTATATTTTAACCCTCCTGTCCCGGTTATCCCCCATATCTTTCTTCCCATATTTCTCTCTCTCTCTCATTCTATTTTTGCATTTTTCTTTTTTTCCTGTGTCTTTCTCCCGTTGTTCTTCCCCTATTCTCATTGTCACCGTCTCTCTCTACCACATTTATCACATTCCTAGGTGATGAACTCCTTGTCTCCTTCCTATCTATCTATCTTGTCTACTTTACTGTTAGATTTTCTCGTATTCTGTTTCTTTTCTGTTTTGCTTTGTTTCTAGATTCTTAGTCCCGTTTTAGTTACCTTTATTCTCCCTTCCTTCGTTTTGTTATTTTGATTTTTTCGTTTTTTTTTTATTTTTTTGAGATATAAATGTTGGTTCTCATGTGTCTTTACTGGGAAAAGTTATATGAATAATGTAAGTCACAATACCGTGGCTGGAACAATTTACAACCCACAATACCGTGGCTGGGACAATTTACAACCCACAATACCGTGGCTGGGACAATTTACAACCCACAATACCGTGGCTGGGACAATTTACAACCCACAATACCGTGGCTGGGACAATTTACAACCCACAATACCGTGGCTGGAACAATTTACAACCCACAATACCGTGGCTGGGACAATTTACAACCCACAATACCGTGGCTGGGACAATTTACAACCCACAATACCGTGGCTGGGACAATTTACAACCCACAATACCGTGGCTGGGTGGCTACAACAACCCACAATACCGTGGCTGGGACAATTTACAACCCACAATACCGTGGCTTACCGTGGCTACAATTTACCCCACAATACACAATTTACAACCCACATACCGTGGCTGGGATACCGTGGCTGGGACAATTTACAACCCACAATACCGTGGCTGGGACAATTTACAACCCACAATACCGTGGCTGGGACAATTTACAACCCACAATACCGTGGCTGGGACAATTTACAACCCACAATACCGTGGCTGGGACAATTTACAACCCACATTACCGTGGCTGGGACAATTTACAACCCACATTACCGTGGCTGGGACAATTTACAACCCACAGTACCGTGGCTGGGACAATTTACAACCCACAATACCGTGGCTGGGACAATTTACAACCCACAATACCGTGGCTGGGACAATTTACAACCCACAATACCGTGGCTGGGACAATTTACAACCCACAATACCGTGGCTGGGACAATTTACAACCCACAATACCGTGGCTGGGACAATTTACAACCCACAATACCGTGGCTGGGACAATTTACAACCCACAATACCGTGGCTGGGACAATTTACAACCCACAATACCGTGGCTGGGACAATTTACAACCCACAATACCGTGGCTGGGACAATTTACAACCCACAATACCGTGGCTGGGACAATTTACCCCACAATACCGTGGCTGGGTGGCTGGGACAATTTACAACCCACAATACCGTGGCTGGGACAATTTACAACCCACAATACCGTGGCTGGGACAATTTACAACCCACAATACCGTGGCTGGGACAATTTACAACCCACAATACCGTGGCTTACCGTGGCTGGGACAATTTACAACCCACAATACCGTGGCTGGGACAATTTACAACCCACAATACCGTGGCTGGGACAATTTACAACCCACAATACCGTGGCTGGGACAATTTACAACCCACAATACCGTGGCTGGGACAATTTACAACCCACAATACCGTGGCTGGGACAATTTACAACCCACAATACCGTGGCTGGGACAATTTACAACCCACAATACCGTGGCTGGAACAATTTACAACCCCCAATACCGTGGCTAGAACGATTTACAACCCCAACACCGTGGCTGGAACAATTTACAACTCACAACACCGTGGCTGGAACAATTTACAACCCAAACACCGTGGCTGGAACAATTTACAAACCCCAACACCGTGGCTGGAACAATTTACAACCCCCAACACCGTGGCTGGAACAATTTACAACCCATAACACCGTGGCTGGAACAATTTACAACCCATAACACCGTGGCTGGAACAATTTACAACCCATAACACCGTGGCTGGAACAATTTACAACCCATAACACCGTGGCTGGAACAATTTACAACCACAATACCGTGACTGGAACAATTTACAACCCTCAATACCGTGGCTGAAACGATTCGCAGCCCAACCCACAAGTGGAGGTACTGAAGCGATATTTCAGTCCCTGATGGAGTTGATTATAATCCGGGAGGGACAGAAACGTGCGGAGAGTTAGCTGGGTACAGGAGCTATATCTGTAGATTTACAACGGGGCGTCTGATTATGCAGTAGATCAGGGGATGATAAACACAACAGCAAAAAATGAAGATTAACTGTGAAGCGGTAACGGAGAAACTTTAGCGACACTGAAAAGGTCAGCAACGGCAAGTAGTAACGAGAATGTATCGACATTGAGAACGTCAGCAACGGTTACAGCTAACGAGAACGTAGCGACACTGAGAGCGTCAGCAACTGTAACAGTTAACGTATCGACATTGAGAACGTCAGCAACGGTTGCAGCTAACGAGAACGTAGCGACACTGAGAGCGTCAGCAACTGTAACAGTTAACGTATCGACATTGAGAACGTCAGCAACCGTAAGAACTAACGAGAAAGTAGCAACACTAAGACCGTCAGCAACGGCAAAGGTATTAATCAACAGTGGCAAAAAAATTACTAATGCAGACTTATCAAGAATGAAAACAAACGGGAAACGTAATAACAGACACTGAAACAGCAACAGCTGCAGTAACAGGAGAGGCTAATTCACAAACAGCAACGGTGGAAACAGTCGAAAACTAACGGAGAAACAAGAGTCGAGAAACATTAAAAAGGTTAACTCAGAAACAGTAAAGCTGAAACAATAGCCAAAAAAAAAAGAAGAAAAAAAAAACAGCGTGAAAAAGGTGAAAAGCAAGGGTGCAGTGAGCACAATAAGAGAACACTGTATCATCATCCGTGACCCCAGATTATTCAACATCTTACCGGAAGACATCAGAAACACTGCTGGGACAAGTGTAGAAGTCTTTCAAGAGGCAACTGGACAAGTACTTTCACCAGGCTGTAATGGATGTGTGAGGCAAGGGGCCACCAACAGCCTGGATGACCAGGCAAGCACCAGACGATCCTGGCTCATGGCCGGGCTCCAGGACTCGTCAAAAGTATATAAAAGTTAAAAAACACATGTTAAGTCTAAAACTCAGTGTGGCTGTTACACTGGAACACCATCATGTCTTTAAGCTGGAAATGAGACGGTCGTCGCCGTCTGATCCTCAAGACGAACGAGGGACCACAAATAAAGGGACTAATTAGGAGAGTAAACACCAACTCACGAGTCCAAATACCTTCTTTACGACTCTTTCCTCGTGATTTACTCATCCTTCGCCCGTATGTAATTTCTTCCGTTACATCCCTAATGATGAAGAGAGAGAAAAAAATGACTTTAAGCTGAAAATTGGAAAGAAATGAGAGTCTTCGAACAACCACAACACTAGATTCTTGGAGCCAGCCATTGTTTATAAATCAGGGGAGAGGGCAGAGGGGAGAGGGGAGAAGAGAGACGGGAGAGGGGAGAGGGGAGAGGGGAGAGGAGAGACGGGAGAGGGGAGATGGGAGAGGGTTTCAACCCATGCCAAGAGAGTACTAAAAATCACAGGCCAGTGCATTAACCACTAGTTCCGTGATTTGTTTTCCATCGTGTTATTTACGATTTCGTGAGGCTGGTCCGCTGAGGTGTCGAATTTTGGGAAATAATAAGCCCCATTTACCTCAAAATATGTAAACTGGAGAGTTGTATTTTAAATGCTAGTTGCCCAAAACTAAGAAAAAAAAAATTCCGAAACAAAAATCGTTGAAATCGTTACGATGGATTTTGGAAGAGAATGATGTGGCAGAGCATTTTAAGTTACCGCAAAGGGGGGTAAAATTACACCAACTGATGTTACTGCCATGAGGAGGAAAAACACAATACCATCAACGGGAAAATACCAAAACCACGTTATTTTTTTTTATTTTTTTTTTTTTGAGGGGAAATACAGTGGAAATTTCTCAAAGAATTAAATTCTTAGAAAATACAATAAACGATACTTGTCTAAGATGGAAGTTTTATTGCTTGACTTACCCTTGTGAGCTAGTTTCCTAGGTTAGTTTCCTAGGCTAGTTTCTCAGGCTGGTTCCCCAGGCTAGTTTCCAAGGCTAGTTTCTCAGGTTAGTTCCCCAGGCTAGTTTCCGAGGCTAGTTTCTCAGGCTAGTTTCCTAGGGTAGTTTCCTAGGCTAGTTTCCTAGGCTAGTTTCCTAGGCTAGTTTTCCAGGCTAGTTTCCTAGGCTAGTTGTCTAGGATAGTTTGCTAGGTTAGTTTCCTAGGCTAGTTTCCTAAGCTAGTTTCCTAGGTTAGTTTCTTAGGCTAGTTTTCTAGGCTAGTTTCCTAGGTTAGTTTCCTAGGCTCGTTTCCTAGGTTAGTTTCCAAGGCTAGTTTCCTAGGTTAATTTCCTAGGCTAATTTCCTAGGCTAGTTTCCTACCCTAGTTCCATAGACTAGTTTTCTAGGCTAGTTTCCCAGGCTAGTTTCCTAGACTAGTTTCCTAAACTAGTTTCCTAGACTAATTTCCTAGTCTAGTTTCCTAGGATAGTTTCCTAAGCTAGTTTTCTAGGCTAGTTTCCTAGGCTAGTTTCCTAGGCTAGTTTCTTAGACTAGTTTCCTAAACTAGTTTCCTAGACTAGCTTCCTAGGCTAGTTTCCTAGGCTAGTTTCCTAGGCTAGTTTCCTAGGCTAGTTTCCTAAGCTAGTTTCCTAGGCTAGTTTCCTAGGCTAGTTTCCTAGGCTAGTTTCCTAGACTAGTTTCCTAGGTTAGTTTCCTAGGTTAGTTTCCTAAGTTAGTTTCCCAGGCTAGTTTTCTAGGCTAGTTTCCTAGGTTAGTTTCCTAGGCTCGTTTCCTAGGTTAGTTTCCTAGGCTAGTTTCCTAGGTTAATTTCCTAGGCTAATTTCCTAGGCTAGTTTCCTATCCTAGTTCCATAGACTAGTTTTCTAGGCTAGTTTCCCAGGCTAGTTTCCTAGACTAGTTTCCTAAACTAGTTTCCTAGACTAATTTCCTAGTCTAGTTTCCTAGGCTAGTTTCCTAAGCTAGTTTTCTAGGCTAGTTTCCTAGGCTAGTTTCCTAGGCTAGTTTCTTAGACTAGTTTCCTAAACTAGTTTCCTAGACTAGCTTCCTAGGCTAGTTTCCTAGGCTAGTTTCCTAGGCTAGTTTCCTAGGCTAGTTTCCTAAGCTAGTTTCCTAGGCTAGTTTCCTAGGCTAGTTTCCTAGGCTAGTTTCCTAGACTAGTTTCCTAGGTTAGTTTCCTAGGTTAGTTTCCTAAGTTAGTTTCCCAGGCTAGTTTTCTAGGCTAGTTTCCTAGGTTAGTTTCCTTGGCTAGTTTCCTAGGTTAGTTTCCTAGTCTAGTTTCCTAGGTTAGTTTCCTAAGCTAGTTTCCTAGGCTAGTTTCCTAGGCTAGTTTCCTAGGTTAGTTTCCTAGGCTAGTTTCGTAAGTTAGCTTCCTAGGCTAGTTTCCTAGGGTAGTTTCGTAAGTTAGTTTCCTAGGCTAGTCTGGTAAGTTAGTTTCCTAAGCTAGTTTCGTAAGTTAGTATCCTTGGCTAGTTTCGTAAGTTAGTTTCCTAGGCTAGTTTCTTAGTATGGTATAAAGTTCGGTAATTGATACCAACACGTGACTTCAAAAAAGTCAAGTGAACCAACACTAGAAGACGTTACTGTCCTGGTTAGGTTAAGTTAGGTTAAGTTAGGTTAAGTTAGGTTAGGTTAAGTTAGGTTAAGTTAGGTTAAGTTAGGTTAGGTTAAGTTAGGTTAAGTTAGGTTAAGTTAGGTTAAGTTAGGTTAAGTTAAGTTAGGTTAAGTTAGGTTAAGTTAGGTTAAGTTAGGTTAAGTTAGGTTAGGTTAGGTTAGGTTAAGTTAGGTTAAGTTAGGTTAAGTTAGGTTAGGTTAGGTTAAGTTAGGTTAAGTTAGGTTAGGTTAGGTTAAGTTAGGTTAAGTTAGGTTAGGTTAGGTTAAGTTAGGTTAAGTTAGGTTAAGTTAGGTTAGGTTAGGTTAAGTTAGGTTAGGTTAGGTTAGGTTAAGTTAAGTTAGGTTAGGTTAGGTTAAGTTAGGTTAAGTTAGTTTAAGTTAGGTTAGGTTAGGTTAAGTTAGGTTAAGTTGGGTTATGTTAGGTTAAGTTAGGTTAAGTTAGGTTAGGTTAGGTTAAGTTAGGTTAAGTTAGGTTAAGTTAGGTTAGGTTAGGTTAAGTTAGGTTAGGTTAGGTTAGGTTAAGTTAAGTTAGGTTAGGTTAAGTTAGGTTAGGTTAGGTTAAGTTAGGTTTGGTTAGGTTAGGTTAGGTTAGGTTAGGTTAAGTTAGGTTAAGTTAGGTTAAGTTAGGTTAAGTTAGGTTAAGTTAGGTTAGGTTAGGTTAAGTTAGGTTAAGATAGGTTAGGTTAAGTTAGGTTAAGTTAGGTTAAGTTAGGCTAGGTAAAGTTAGGTTAGGTTAGGTTAGGTTAGGTTAGGTTAGGTTAAGTTAGGTTAGGTTAGGTTAGGTTAAGTTAGGTTAAGTTAGGTTAAGTTAGGTTAAGTTAGGTTAAGTTAGGTTAGGTTAAGTTAGGTTAAGTTAGGTTAAGTTAGGTTAGGTGAAGGAGGTTAAGTTAGGTTAGTTAGGTGAAGGAGGTTAAGTTAGGTTAGTTAGGTTAGGTTAGTTAGGTTAAGTTGGGTTAAGTTAGGTTAAGTTAGGTTAGGTTAGGTTAGGTTAAGTTAGGTTAAGTTAGGTTAAGTTAGGTTAGGTTAGGTTAAGTTAGGTTAAGTTAGGTTAGGTTAGGTTAGGTTAGGTTAGGTTAGGTTAGGTTAGGTTAAGTTAGGTTAAGTTAGGTTAAGTTAGGTTAGGTTAGGTTAGGTTAGGTTAGGTTAGGTTCATCAGGAAACAGGACAAGTGTTTCCTGACGAGGGTCTTAATCATAATGATGACCCTCACCTGGAGCTTTTGGTTACCTGACCGAGGCCTTCCGCTGGCTTACCCCCGTCCATCCCTTTAAAAATTATGGTTCTGACTATAACCATTAGATTAAAGGAGTTTCTGTCGAGAGACTTTGATCACTTCTCTAGGTCGATGGAGCGAAACATTCTGCGTCCTAACCTTTTCTAGGTACCTTAGGGTTAATGCCGTGGATTAGTTTCTGGATTAGGCAGGTCACAGAGAACAACTGTCAGTTACGGGCAGGTCACGCCTGTTAATTACCGTATTTTCCGGCATATAAGGCGCACGAGCATATAAGGCGCACGAGCATATAAGGCGCACGAGCGTATAAGGCGCACGAGTACATAAGGCAATGTTTTCGAGCAATTGTAAGGTAAACAATTGCTAAAAGCCTATCCTTGACCTTGACCTTGAGCATATAAGGCGCAGGCTGATTTTTCCAAGATTTTTCTTGGGGTAAAAAACGGTGCGCCTTATATGCTAAAAATGCAGTAACAATATGGGGTCACACTTGATAGATAGCAGGTGGAGCAGCAGGTGGAGCAGCAGGTGGAGCAGCAGGTGGAGCAGCAGTTGGAGCAGCAGGTAGAGCAGCAGGTGGAGCAGCAGGTGGAGCAGCAGGTGGAGCAGCAGGTGGAGCAGCAGGTGGAGCAGCAGGTGGAGCAGCAGGTGGAGCAGCAGGTAGAGCAGCAGGTGGAGCAGCAGGTGGAGCAGCAGGTGGAGCAGCAGGTGGAGCAGCAGGTGGAGCAGCAGGTGGAGCAGCAGGTGGAGCAGCAGGTGGAGCAGCAGGTGGAGCAGCAGGTGGAGCAGCAGGTAGAGCAGCAGGTGGAGCAGCAGGTGGAGCAGCAGGTGGAGCAGCAGGTGGAGCAGCAGGTGGAGCAGCAGGTGGAGCAGCAGGTCCCACTGTGTCAGGGAGCCAAGTCAACGTCTTAAACACCATCTTCATCCTGCAAGAAGACTATCAAAACGGTATACAATACCGACAGGTCTTACCTACCATCTTGACTCCCTCTTTCTCTCTCTTCTTCTCCCTCTCCTTCTCCTTCTCTCAGCCCAAACATTTTGCCCCTGTTATTATTATTATTATTATTATTATTATTATTATTATTATTATTATTATTATTATTATTATTATTATTATTTTTATTACTAACATTATTATTTACCCCTCTTAAATAAAGGTACCTTCGACGTCTGTTAATTGCCCGATCGATACCATGCCTAACCCTTCTAGGGTAGGGTAGGTGCCTGAGCCCGAGCCTTTAGCTTATAAGACTGTCATTCCCATTTGCCCCCTTGGGGCGGGGATGGCAGACCAGAGAGGCCTAGCTTGTGGCTAGGCCTGGGGACAGTTGGTCCCAAAGATGAGGAGGTACTTGTGCCTCCTCCCATGGGAGACTTAGGTCTCAGACACTCCATAAAGAGGGAGCCAAGGCCGGGCCACCACTTGGAAAAGGCCCGGGCCGGGAGAATACCGGCTAATCTTTAATAATAATAATAATAATAATAATTGCCAAATGGGACTAGTCCAGGGTAGGTCCTTTGACTACTCCCGAGGCTAAATTATTCTCAGTTGGTAACGCACTCAGCTCACACACTGAGGTCCGTGATTCGATCCCCAGTACGGGTGGAAGCATTTGGCGAGTGTTTCCTTAAGACACCTGCTGTCCCTGTTCACCTATCAGTAAACAGGTACCTGGGTGTTAGTCGACTGGTGTGGGTCGCATCCTGGAGGGGGGGGGAAATTAACTTAATTTTCCGGAAATGCTGTGGAGATGATTTCGGGGGGTCAGCGCCCCCCGCGGCCCGGTCTGTGACCAGGCCTCATAACCAGGGGCTTTCTATATAGTACGTCACTGATGTGTTATTGAATAAAAGGGATTAGCTAAGTTCCCCCAGAAATATTTTTTTATGGATGCAACAGCAGTGTGGTGTTACTCCATATAACAGTGTTACACACTTTTTAGCAACACTTCGGTGTTGCACACTCGTTGCAACACTTGCGCACATTGACTCCAGGCTGAGGGACTGATTACCTCAAACTCCTCCAGACCTTCCACCGTCCATCTCTGCACCGGACTGAGGAAGCCGCCACTGTGTGTCCAAACGTTACCGTAGGAAAGACACCTGAAGGTTGCACGTGTGGGTGGATGATGTTGATATCTTGATGCTCTTGATCCAAGAATTTGGAGCTGCTATGCTTAAACATGATTTCTCAGTCCCTCCCCCCCCCAGGCGCTATATGATAAGTACGGGTTTAGCGCTTCCTCAAAAAATAATAATAATAAATTAATAAAAATAATAATTATTATTTTTTTTTTTTTATCACACTGGCCGATTCCCACCAAGGCAGGGTGGCCCGAAAAAGAAAAACTTTCACCATCATTCGCTCTATCACTGTCTTGCCAGAAGGGTGCTTTACACTACAGTTTTTAAACTGCAACATTAACACCCCTCCTTCAGAGTGCAGGCACTGTACTTCCCATCTCCAGGACTCAAGTCCGGCCTGCCGGTTTCCCTGAACCCCTTCATAAATGTTACTTTGCTCACACTCCAACAGCACGTCAAGTATTAAAAACCATTTGTCTCCATTCACTCCTATCAAACACGCTCACGCATGCCTGCTGGAAGTCCAAGCCCCTCGCACACAAAACCTCCTTTACCCCCTCTCTCCAACCTTTCCTAGGCCGACCCCTACCCCGCCTTCCTTCCACTACAGACTGATACACTCTTGAAGTCATTCTGTTTCGCTCCATTCTCTCTACATGTCCGAACCACCTCAACAACCCTTCCTCAGCCCTCTGGACAACAGTTTTGGTAATCCCGCACCTCCTCCTAACTTCCAAACTACGAATTCTCTGCATTATATTCACACCACACATTGCCCTCAGACATGACATCTCCACTGCCTCCAGCCTTCTCCTCGCTGCAACATTCATCACCCATGCTTCACACCCATATACGAGCGTTGGTAAAACTATACTCTCATACATTCCCCTCTTTGCCTCCAAGGACAAAGTTCTTTGTCTCCACAGACTCCTAAGTGCACCACTCACTCTTAATGATAATAATAATAATAATAATAATAATAATAATAATAATAATAATAATAATAATAATAATAATAATAATAATAATAATAATAATATTCCAGGCCTTCCACACCCCTTATAGCCACGATTGTTCTTCTCTCTCTCTCTCTCTCTCTCTCTCTCTGTCTCATTCCTCTCCTTTCCTTCCCTTACCTTTCCATTTCTCTCTCACTTTACCTTCCTTTACTTCTCTCGCTACTCCATCCTCCTCACTCCCTCTCCCACCTCTCCCTCCCTCCCTCACCTCTCCCTCCCTCTCTCCCTCACTTCCTCACCACGGGCCAGCTGGGGCCAAACTAGGATCATATTTCGTAAACAACTTTCGACTTGTAGACAATATTCAAGGCCACAAAAATGGAAAAAACTATCTTAGGGCCTTTCGCACTGTTGTCAGTCCTTCATCAGGAGCTATGCAGTAGACCAATTAAATGAAATTAGCTCCTGATGAAGCTCTTGGAATGATGCGAAAGGCCTTGAGCGAGTTTTTTTTAAGTCATGCAGTGGAAACACATCGCCTTCACAACACCACAGTCACAGCACTACCACAGCACAATAGCAGCAGAGCCACCACAGCACCACAAAAGCAGCACCACCACCACAGCACCACAACAGCAGCACCACAGTAACACCACCACAGCACCAACACAACAACACAGTACCACCACAACACCAATACAGCACCTATACGTCACCACTACTGCACCACCACAACACCAGCGCAACAACAAAACAGCACAACCAACACAGCACCACCACAGCACCACCACAACACCACCACAAAACCACCACAGCACAACCACAACACCACCACTGCACCAACACAGTACCAACACAGCACAAACACAGAACCAAAACAGCACCACCACAGCACCACCACAACACCAACACAGCACCATCACAGCACCACCACAGCACCAACACAGCACCATTCCACAGTACCACCACAGCACCACTACAGCAGCAACACAGCACCAACACAGCACCACCACAGCACCACTCCACAGTACCACTACAGCACCAACACAGCACCACCACAGCACCAACACAGCACCAACACAGCACCACCACAGCAGCAATACAGCACCAACACAGCACCACCATAGCACCAACACAGCACCAACACAACACAGCACAGTACCACCACAGCACCGCCACAGCACTAACACAGCACCGTCAAAGCAGCAACACAGCACCAACAAGACACCACAGCACCAACTCAACCCCAACACAGCTCCACAACATCACCAACACAGCACCACCACAACACCTCCACAGCAACAACACAGCACCAACACAGCACCAACACAGCACCAACACAGCACCACCACAGCACCACCACAGCACCAACACAGCACCACCACAGCACCACCACAGCACCAACACAGCACCACCACAGCACCACCACAGCACTAACACAGCACCACCACATCACTAACACAGCACCAACACAGCATCAACACAGCACAACCACAGCACCAACACAGCACCACCACATCACTAACACAGGACCAACACAGCACCTCCACAACACCAACACAGCACCAACACAGCACTACCACAGCACCAACACAGCACCAACACAGCACCAACACAGCACCAACACAGCACCACCATAGCACCAACACAGCACCACCACAGCACCACCACAGCACCAACACAGCACCAACACAGCACCAACACAGCACCACCACAGCACGAACACAGCACCACCACATCACTAACACAGCACCAACACAGCACCAACACAGCACCAACACAGCACCAACACAGCACAACCACAGCACCAACACAGCGCCACCACAGCACTAACACAGCACCACCACATCACTAACACAGCACCAACACAGCACCAACACAGCACCAACACAGCACCACCACAGCACCAACACAGCACCAACACAGCACCAACACAGCACCACCACAGCACCAACACAGCACCACCACAGCACCTCCACAGCACCAACACAGCACCACCACAGCACCACCACAGCACCAACACAGCACCACCACAGCACCACCACAGCACTAAGACAGCACCACCACAGCACCAACACAGCACCACCACAGCACCAACACAGCACCAACACAGCACCAACACAGCACCAACACATCACCACCACAGCACGAACACAGCACCACCACAGCACCACCACATCACTAACACAGCACCAACACAGCACTAACACAGCACCAACACAGCACCACCACAGCACCAACACAGCACCAACACAGCACCACCACAGCACCAACACAGCACCAACACAGCACCAACACAGCACCACCACAGCACCAACACAGCACCACCACATCACTAACAGAGCACCAACACAGCACCAACACAGCACAACCACAGCACCAACACAGCGCCACCACAGCACTAACACAGCACCACCACATCACTAACACAGCACCAACACAGCACCAACACAGCACCAACACAGCACCACCACAGCACCAACAAAGCACCAACATAGGACCACCACAGCACCACCACAGCACCACCACAGCACCACCACAGCACCACCACAGCACCAACACAGCACCACCACAGCACCACCACAGCACCAACACAGCACCACCACAGCACCACCACAGCACTAAGACAGCACCACCACAGCACCAACACAGCACCACCACAGCACCAACACAGCACCAACACAGCACCAACACAGCACCAACACATTACCACCACAGCACGAACACAGCACCACCACAGCACCACCACATCACTAACACAGCACCAACACAGCACTAACACAGCACCAACACAGCACCAACACAACACCAACACAGCACCAACACAGCACCAACACAGCACCACCACAGCACGAACACAGCACCAACACATCACTAACAGAGCACCAACACAGCAACAACACAGCACCAACACAGCACAACCACAGCACCAACACAGCGCCACCACAGCACTAACACAGCACCACCACATCACTAACACAGCACCAACACAGCACCAACACAGCACCAACGCAGCACCAACACAGCACCACCACAGCACCAACACAGCACCAACACAGGACCACCACAGCACCACCACAGCACCACCACAGCACCACCACAGCACCACCACAGCACCACCACAGCAACAACACAGCACCACCACAGCACCACCACAGCACCAACACAGCACCACCACAGCACCACCACAGCACTAAAACAGCACCACCACAGCACCAACACAGCACCACCATAGCACCAACACAGCACCAACACAGCACCAACACAGCACCAACACAGCACCACCACAGCACGAACACAGCACCACCTCAGCACCACCACATCACTAACACAGCACCAACACAGCACCAACACAGCACCAACACAGCACCACCACAGCACCACCACAGCACCAACACAGCACCACCACAGCACCAACACAGCACCACCACAGCACAACCACAGCACCACCACAGCACTAACACAGCACCAACACAGCACCACCACAGCACTAACACAGCACCACCACAGCACCACCACAGCACCAACACAGCACCAACACAGTACTAGCACAGCACCACCAGAGCACCATCACAGCACTAACACAGCACCACCACAGCACCAACACAGCACCAGCACAGCACCACCGCAACACTAACACAGCACCACAACAGCACTAACACAGCACCACCACAGCACCACCACAGCACTAACACAGCACCACCACAGCACCACCACAGCACCACCACAGCACCACCACAGCACCAACACAGCACCACCACAGCACCACCACAGCACCACCACAGCACCACCACAGCACCACCACAGCACTAACACAGCGCCACCACAGCACTAACACAGCACAAACAAAGCACCACCACATCACCACACAGCACCAACACAGCACCACCAACAGCACCACCACAGCACCAACACAGCACAACCACAGCACCACCACAGCACTAACACAGCACCAACACAGCACCACCACAGCACTAACACAGCACCACCACAGCACCACCACAGCACCAACACAGCACCAACACAGTACTAGCACAGCACCACCAGAGCACCATCACAGCACTAACACAGCACCACCACAGCACCAACACAGCACCAGCACAGCACCACCACAACACTAACACAGCACCACAACAGCACTAACACAGCACCACCACAGCACCACCACAGCACTAACACAGCACCACCACAGCACCACCACAGCACCACCACAGCACCACCACAGCACCAACACAGCACCACCACAGCACCACCACAGCACCACCACAGCACCACCACAGCACCACCACAGCACTAACACAGCACCACCACAGCACCACCACAGCACTAACACAGCACCACCACATCAACACAGCACCAACACAGCACCACCAACAGCACCACCACAGCACCACCACAGCACCAGGCACTCAACAGTAAATCTGACACCTCTCTGTTTATTATGTAAAGTTTTTCTGGCAGGGTCACGAGGGAGCCACATGCTGAAGTGTAAACAGTCACTTTAAATGACCCATACACCCTGATGATAGCAGGATGGGCGGTGGGTGGGCGGTGGGTGGGCGGCTGCTGGGTGCTGGCTGGGTGGGCGGTGTGGCAGGTAGGCGAAGAAGTCTTGCTATGGGCGAACAGTGGAAGTGTTGTGGATGTTGTGGTGGGCAGTGGGTGTAGTGGTGGGCGGTGTGGTGGGCAGCGTGGTGGGCGGCGTGGTGGGCGGTGGAACCTAAGCACCTCTATCTATTAGCACTAAACAAATTTTGTTCTTACTGTGGCATGATTTAATAGTCCACGACCGAAAGGACCCGGGTTCGATTCCTGGAATAATTCGACAGGTACAGGAGAAAGTCTTTTAGCACGTTTTGCCCCTGTTAAAAGAGGCAAAACGTGATATTTTTGCGGGGATTATATTAGTAGTGTAAGAATGATGTAGGTATAAGGTTTGCCAGGAAAAAGGACAAACGTTTCCTGACGTGGGGTCATATAATGACCCACATCTGGAGCATTTGGTCCTCCGACTTCCACTGGCTTACCGGTCCAGTTTTTAAAAATCATGGTTAAGAATGAATACCAAAACCACTGTTGATCTATGGGTACTCATCTTTCTCGTAGACAGTCAGAACCCCAGCAACCGTGGGTCTGGGGACCTCTTTCGATGTCTGCTGACTATCTTCCCTGGATACTTAAAGTTTATTGAGGCACGGGTACACATACCTGGAGTCTACCTGGAGGATATTCCTGGGATCAACACCCCCGCGGTCCGGTCCACGACCAGGCCTCCCGGTGCATCAGGGCCTGATCAACTAGGCTGTTACTGCTGGCCTCACACAATCCTGTTACTGCTGACCGCACGCCTAGTCGGTGCCGGCTGATCCGGCACCGACTTTAGGTATCTGTCCAGCTCCCTCTTGAAGACAACCAGGGGTCTACTGGTATTGCCCCTTACTGAGTTCACACAATCCTGTTACTGCTGACCGCACGCCTAGTGTATCCAGTGACTGCCCCCCTACTTTTATTGCCCCTTACTGAGTTTTCTCTTAGTGTACCAGTGACGCCCCTACTTTTCACTGGGGGTATGTTGCATCACCTGCCAAGTCTTTTGCTTTCATATGGAGTGATTGCTGTGTGGACATTAGGGACCAGTCCCTCCAGAATCTTCCAGGTGTAGATTATGATATATCTCTCTCGCCTGCTCTCCAGTGAGTACAAGTCAAGTGCTTCCAGGGGCTCGCAGTATTTATGGTGTTTGATGGAACTTATACGTGCAGTAAAGGTTCTCTGTATATTCTCTAGATCTGCAATTTCACCTGCCTTGAATGGAGATGATAATGTACAGCAGTATTCCAGCCTAGAGAGAAAAAGTGATTTAAAAAGGATCATCATTGGCTTAGCATCTCTTGCCTTGAATATTCTCACTATCCATCCTATCAGTTTCCTAGCAGATGTGATAGTGGCATTGTTGTGGTCCTTGAAGGTGAGATTCTCAGACATTACCACTCCCAGGTCCTTCACACTACTTTTCCGTATACTCAGTCCTAGTTATTATTTCCTTCAGTTTTCCATACATAGAGTTAATTACCTAGGATAACTCCCCTCCCCCCCAAAAAAAAAAGCCAGACAATGTGACTTATTTCCATTAGTGTCCTTGTAATATCTTATTATTTAAATCTTAAAATTTAAAACAGCTAAGTAACTCATTTATATTCATTGGGTTTAAAGCCTATCTACTGCACGAGGATCATTAAGGTTGCATGTCATCTGTGCACCACCAGTCACAAGAATACCCCAATAACTTACACATTATTAATCTGTAAGTGTAGTGTATATCTACTGATATACATGCCTCTCCAAGTGAATATACACTGCTGCTCTCAGTGTATACACATCAATATATATATATATATATATATATATATATATATATATATATATATATATATATATATATATATATATATATATATATATGTATTTAAGATCGCAAATAGGCGATCTTAACATTGCAAGATAAGCCCAGTGAGGATGTAAATCTTCTGTCCTGAATCTTTCACACATCTCCGTGCGTCATCAGAAGCTATGTGGTGTTGCAAAAACAAAACAGGTTGATTGAGAGGCAGTTTTCTCAGAGGGAAGGTAGCCCGTCGACACTGGCCAGTTCCCACTCAGATTTCTGAGACGGAGGGGTGAGTACAAAGAGATAGTTCTCTATAAGTGTTAAGGGACCACGACTCTTCGGTCCCCTCCCTTCGTGCATAAGGGATATAATCAACAAACCCCTGGTTGACTTCTTAACTAAGAGAACCCAACAAATTCCTCAAAACAGTTCCTGATTAGCAGTGTTGTGGTGTATACGATGGACTGCGGATGAAGGGCACTAAGAATTTGACAGATCAGGCCAGCAATGCAGTCTGGGACCTGGCCGCGGGAGCGGTGATCATCGGAAGCGACTTCAGGTAGATCATCAAGGTTATGTATACCAGGTATGTATCTCACCGGTTAGCCGGACTTGAGTCCTGGAGGTATTAATGTTGCAGTTTTATAACTGTAGTGTCAGCACGCCTCTGGCAAGACAATGATGGAGTGAATGATGATGGAAGCTTTTCTTTTTTTTCGGGTCACCCTGCCTTGGTGGGAAACGGTCGATGTGTTAATTATAAAAAAAATATCTCTCATATACGATGAGAAATAATTCCTGTTTTAAGAATTAAAATATTCTTGACTGGTAGTGTAAAATGTTGGTAAATAAAAGTCAGGTGGTGGGTGTGTAGGCGCCCTGGATAGGTAATGTCCCGTGGGTGGTGATGCCAGGGAGTGGGCGGCAGGCGCGGGCGGTGTCAGTGGTGCGGCTAGGGAGTGGGTGGAAGGTGTGGGTGTACATCTCTTCAGTGAGGTTGGATACTGTCACCAGTGGAGGCACTAGTGTAGCGCCTTTGTTGTTGAGGTGCCTCTGTATGTGGGCGGTGTCTCCTAGTGGGCGGTGGTTGTGGGTGGTGTCTTTGTAAGTGTGGGGGAGGGGAGCGGCGGGGAGGGCGGCATCAGCATCTGACCTCGGTTAATAAACCAATAACACAGCTCATCCTAGCAAACCTAGCAGTGAGCTCGGCTAGAGAGAGCTGTGTTTGCACCTCAGGACCTGCAGGGTAGACCAGGGTAGACCGCAAAGGGTAGCCCTAATTTCGTGAATCAAGAACTCTTTCACCAGCATTACAGTATCTCTTTGAAAAGGAAAGAAGGGTACAAGAATAAGAGAAAAGTCCCACTCTTGTTAAAACCTGTCGATACACCTTTGGATAGCACCTGTGGCTAGTACCTTTGGATAGCTTCCCCTATCCACTATGCCTGCCGCTCCTATCTGCCTAATATTGAATATAGGGACCTGTATGCTACCCAGCTCCATTGGGTCATATCCAGAGGGAAAAAATCCTTTTGTATATGCGTAAGGAAACTCCCGAGTACCGTCATAGAAGCTAAAACGTTGTGTAGTTTTAAAAATAGGTCATAAATACATGAGTGGGTGTGAGTTGGACCTGACTAGCTTGTGCTGCTGGGTCTGGTGCCGTGCTCCTTCCTTGAGTGGAGGTGGCCAGACTGGGTAGGTCATTGGGTTAATCCGGGGGTGTGTGTCATTGGGCTAATCTGGGGGGGGGGCATGGACCAGCTCCGCATGGGTCAGGAGGCCTGCTGCAGTGTTCTTTCTTATGTTCTTATGTTCTTGCTAGAAGTAACTTCATTTGAGCACAGGTACACACAAGTACCTGGGATAACCCAAGAAAGTCGAAGTGACTTATTTCCTTTAGGGTCCTCGTAAGTCACACCTCGTGTGTGAAACTCCCAGTACTGCTGGAAGAACTCAAGGGTTGGGCCAAAGGTAGCTGCATGTTTCTGTGCTAACTACTAAAAAGGTCAGCTAACAGTCAATGAGCTAGCCAGTCAGTCAGCCAACTAGCCAGCCATCCAGTCACCCAACTAGCCAGCCAGCCAGCCAGCCAGCCATGCAAGGCAGCCACCTAGTCAGCCAGCCAGCCAAGGCAGCCACCTAGCACGGAGTGGGTGGCAAGTGGACACCGCACACTCCACCAGGTTATATTACTATACATGTTATTCATACGTTCTCGCCCCTATTAACCTCTCACCACGAAGGCCATGAGGAAGTTAGGTGCTGCCTCTCACTATGCAGAGCATCGTCCTCTCCATCCTCCTCCTCCTCCTATTCCTCATGCCCTTCTTAACACCTCAACTCATCTTCCTATTCTTCCTCCTCTTTCTCCTACTTCGCTTATTCTTGTTCATGAAGGTCGTTCCGGGGGTCAACGCCCCCGCGGCCCGCTCCTCGACCAGGCCTCCAGGTGGATCAGGGCCTGTTCGTACGTTGGATTGCGTGCCTGATCGCACGCAATCCAACGTACGAGCCACACAGTCCGGCTGATCGGACACTGACTTCAGGTATCTGTCCAGATGACAAGTGTAATTCTTACTAGCTCTGCCTTACATTTATTCTACGCTTATGCAATTCCTATACCTTCCTATGTGTTTCTTATTCCCGTAACGTTGCCTAGAGAGAGAGAGAGAGAGAGAGAGAGAGAGAGAGAGAGAGAGAGAGAGAGAGAGAATCTGGTTATACAACCACAGAGAAGCGTTTGTCCCAAGACATCGTTAAGAGAGTTGTGGATGTACAAACCACCAGTGCAACACCAAACTCGCCGAAAGATAAATAGTGCTGTGGAGGGAGCGGCAGGTTATCTCTCAGTGGGTTGGAGGGCTTGGCAGAGTAACTCACAGCAGTAGCCTAAACACCAGAGCCGAAGAGAAAAATGCGTGCGTCTGGTATTGATCATGTTGCTAATTGCACAACTGGTCAATTTCGAGCTAGAGTCAACAGGGTGTGGCTTCTGTGTGTGTGTGTGTACTCACCTATTTGTACTCACCTATTTGTGGTTGCAGGGGTCGAGTCCTAGCTCCTGGCCCCGCCTCTTCACCGGTTGCTACTAGACCCTCTCTCTCCCCGCTCCATGAGCTTTATCAAACCTCGTCTTAAAACTGTGTATGGTTCCTGCCTCCACTACGTCATTTTCTAGGCTATTCCACTGCCTTACAACTCTATGACTGAAGAAATACTTCCTACTATCTCTCTGACTCATTTGTGTCTTCAACTTCCAATTGTGGCCTCTTGTTTCTGTGTCCCCTCCCTGGAACATCCTGTCCTTGTCCACCTTGTCTATTCCACGCAGTATTTTATATGTCGTTATCATGTCTCCCCTGACCCTCCTGTCCTCCAGTGTGTGTGTGTGTGTGTGTGTGTGTGTGTGTGTGTGTGTGTGTGTGTGTGTGTGTGTGTGTGTGTGTGTGTATGTACCTAAGCCTGGTACACACCATTTCCTCAGCCAGGACCTGTCGTGGCTCCGTCAACTCCTCCTCTTCAACCTTCTCTTCCTCCTCCTCATCGTGCCTTCATCCCACATCCTTCCCTATCTGTTACCCACGTTTTCATTTTGCAGCCGAAGTGGCTAGTATATTGTGCACCCAATATTCATCCTGTGAAGGGTAGTGACTAGTTTACTGTACACCACATATCCATCCTGTGGACCCGTAGCGCAAGAGCATGTGGATATACAAAAGGCCTAGGAATTAGGCCTCAAAAGGGTTAACTGCTATACCTTTTGCAAGCAAATTTAGGATATATACCTAATATGTCTGGAATCTTACTTTCATTAATATACCTTGATATATCCCATAGGTTATTATACTATCTACCTCAGTATATCTCATTAAGTGGGCAGTGAAGCACGAAGTGTTCAAGAAAGTGACCATAAGATTAAACACATATTCCATATAGTCTGGTCATCACCTGTGCGTCTGCTCAACTGCCAGAAGTACTTGGAACTGATGCTGTGAAGCTAGGATAAAGAACGAGGATTACTGGTGTAGCAGTACCAGACTGTAGTGATTGGGTAAGGCTGCTTAGTACCATGGTGTGGAAATTTATCATTAATGTCAACATTTCGGGTAATGGTCGCTACATACACGAAGAGTGTTGCAGATTACGCTACACCCGTGCTCTCGACTTTTTGTAGTAGTAGTAGTAGTAGTAGTAGTAGTAGTAATTGTAGTAGTAGTAGTGGTAGTAGTAGTAGTAGTAGTAGTAGTAGTAACAGCAGCAGTAGTACTAGTAGTTATTGTTGTGATATTTTGGGAGTTCTTTGATCATGTAGGTTACTTAGCTCTCGTCACTATAAAAAAATATCCACAACACATACTTTATGATCTAATGTGCTGTTGGAGTGTGAGCAAGGTAACATTTATGAATGGATTCGGAGAAACCGGTTAGCCAGACTTGAGTCCTGGAGGCGGAAAGTACAGTGCCTGCACTCTGAAGGAGTGCAAGCACTGTGCGGTTTGGAAGGGCGTCTGAGCTGTATTGTCGACGTGCCTCTTGGAGGCAAGACAGTAATGAAGTGAGTAATGGTGTGAAAGTACTTATTATTTTTCGGGTCACCTTACCTCAGTGGGAGACGGCCGGTATGTTAAAAAAAATAATAACAAATTGTACAAAATCAACACACAATAAAAGCAACTAATGTAAACATTTTAGGCCAAGATAAAACACGAAATTTCACGCATCAGAAATTTCATGCATTTCGTAAACAACTGCAATATCTGAAGCTTGCAACAGTCAGTTTTGGTGTTGATATCGCCAATGATGTGGCTATTTCAGTGTGGCTAATTCGTGAGAGCTCCTGAGGGCGCTAGACCACGGTACCTGAGTCGGTCTGCCGGAACACTGCTCGCAGATACACCTGTGTTTGGCGAAGGTAAAGCGATCGACGCACCTGTGTGTACTGATTACCTGAGATGATTTCATTTTTGGATGGATTGAAGATGCGATCCAATGGCCTGTCCCTGTGTCCTCGTGTGATGTGCGTTGTGAGACCCATGGTGTGTCTCTGTGTCCTCGTGTGATGTGCGTTGTGAGACCCATGGTGTGTCTCTGTGTCCTCGTGTGATGTGCGTTGTGAGACCCATGGTGTGTCTCTGTGTCCTCGTGTGATGTGCGTTGTGAGACCCATGGTGTGTCTCTGTGTCCTCGTGTGATGTGCGTTGTGACACCCATGGTGTGTCTCTGTGACCTCGTGTGATGTGCGTTGTGAGACCCATGGTGTGTCTCTGTGTCCTCGTGTGATGTGCGTTGTGAGACCCATGGTGTGTCTCTGTGTCCTCGTGTGATGTGCGTTGTGAGACCCATGGTGTGTCTCTGTGTCCTCGTGTGATGTGCGTTGTGAGACCCATGGTGTGTCTCTGTGTCCTCGTGTGATGTGCGTTGTGAGACCCATGGTGTGTCTCTGTGTCCTCGTGTGATGTGCGTTGTGAGACCCATGGTGTGTCTCTGTGTCCTCGTGTGATGTGCGTTGTGAGACCCATGGTGTGTCTCTGTGTCCTCGTGTGATGTGCGTTGTGAGACCCAATGGCCTGTCCCTGTGTCCTCGTGTGATGTGCGTTGTGAGACCCATGGTGTGTCCCTGTGTCCTCGTGTGATGTGCGTTGTGAGACCCATGGTGTGTCCCTGTGTCCTCGTGTGATGTGCGTTGTGAGACCCATGGTGTGTCTCTGTGTCCTCGTGTGATGTGCGTTGTGAGACCCATGGTGTGTCTCTGTGTCCTCGCCAGATGTGTGATGTGAGACTCCTGGTGTCTGTGTCCTCGTGTCTTGTGTTATCGCCTGATGTGTCCTCACCTGATGTGTCCTCACCTGATGTGTCCTCACCTAATGTGTCCTCACCTGATGTGTCCTCATCTGATGTGTCCTCACCTGATGTGTCCTCACCTGATGTGTCCTCACCTGATGTGTCCTCACCTGATGTGTCCTCACCTGATGTGTCCTCACCTGATGTGTCCTCACCTGATGTGTCCTCACCTGATGTGTCCTCACCTGATGTGTCCTCACCTGATGTGTCCTCACCTGATGTGTCCTCACCTGATGTGTCCTCACCTGATGTGTCCTCATCTGATGTGTCCTCATCTGATGTGTCCTCACCTGATGTGTCCTCACCTGATGTGTCCTCACCTGATGTGTCCTCACCTGATGTGTCCTCACCTGATGTGTCCTCACCTGATGTGTCCTCAACTGATGTGTCCTCACCTGATGTGTCCTCACCTGATGTGTCCTCACCTGATGTGTCCTCACCTGATGTGTCCTCACCTGATGTGTCCTCACCTGATGTGTCCTCACCTGATGTGTCCTCACCTGATGTGTCCTCACCTGATGTGTCCTCACCTGATGTGTCCTCACCTGATGTGTCCTCACCTGATGTGTCCTCACCTGATGTGTCCTCACCTGATGTGTCCTCACCTGATGTGTCCTCACCTGATGTGTCCTCATCTGATGTGTCCTCACCTGATGTGTCCTCACCTGATGTGTCCTCACCTGATGTGTCCTCACCTGATGTGTCCTCACCTGATGTGTCCTCACCTGATGTGTCCTCAACTGATGTGTCCTCAACTGATGTGTCCTCACCTGATGTGTCCTCAACTGATGTGTCCTCAACTGATGTGTCCTCACCTGATGTGTCCTCACCTGATGTGTCCTCACCTGATGTGTCCTCACCTGATGTGTCCTCACCTGATGTGTCCTCAACTGATGTGTCCTCACCTGATGTGTCTGATGTGTCCTCACCTGATGTGTCCTCACCTGATGTGTCCTCAACTGATGTGTCCTGAACTGATGTGTCCTCACCTGATGTGTCCTCAACTGATGTGTCCTCAACTGATGTGTCCTCACCTGATGTGTCCTGAACTGATGTGTCCTGAACTGATGTGTCCTCAACTGATGTGTCCTCACCTGATGTGTCCTCACCTGATGTGTCCTCACCTGATGTGTCCTCAACTGATGTGTCCTCACCTGATGTGTCCTGAACTGATGTGTCCTGAACTGATGTGTCCTCAACTGATGTGTCCTCAACTGATGTGTCCTGAACTGATGTGTCCTGAACTGATGTGTCCTGAACTGATGTGTCCTCAACTGATGTGTCCTCACCTGATGTGTCCTGAACTGATGTGTCCTGAACTGATGTGTCCTGAACTGATGTGTCCTCACCTGATGTGTCCTCAACTGATGTGTCCTCACCTGATGTGTCCTCAACTGATGTGTCCTCAACTGATGTGTCCTGAACTGATGTGTCCTGAACTGATGTGTCCTGAACTGATGTGTCCTCAACTGATGTGTCCTCACCTGATGTGTCCTGAACTGATGTGTCCTCACCTGATGTGTCCTGAACTGATGTGTCCTCACCTGATGTGTCCTCAACTGATGTGTCCTCACCTGATGTGTCCTCAACTGATGTGTCCTCACCTGATGTGTCCTCAACTGATGTGTCCTCACCTGATGTGTCCTCACCTGATGTGTCCTCACCTGATGTGTCCTCACCTGATGTGTTATAAGAACTATTATTGTCTTAACTGAGAATTGATTACATTTCAACACTTTTTTCGTCATCGTTCTCACTGTTCCTCATCTTCGTTACAAATATGGAAAAGAAAGGAAGAAGGCGAAGGATGAGAACGAAGGCGCAAGAAAGCAAAAATGGGAATTAACATAAAGGATAATGATAACAAGAAAGAAAGAGGAGGAAGCGAGGGAATAACGATGGAACAGAAACAGGGAAATGAGAACGATAAGAAAACAATAATGAATAATAAGCAGGAAAGATAAGGATAACTAAGGATTAGAAGTTGATAAAAAGAAAGGATAAATAAACAAGGATCTGCGAGGATAAGCAAAGGAAAGGAATAGAAGCAGGAAGATGAAGGATACAGGAGAAGCAGGAAGATGAAGGATACAGGAGAAGCAGGAAGATGAAGGATACAGGAGAAGCAGGAAGATGAAGGATACAGGAAAAGCAGGAAGATGAAGGATACAGGAAAAGATGAAGGATACAGGAGAAGCAGGAAGATGAAGGATACAGGAGAAGCAGGAAGATGAAGGATACAGGAGAAGCAGGAAGATGAAGGATACAGGAGAAGCAGGAAGATGAAGGATACAGGAGAAGCAGGAAGATGAAGGATACAGGAGAAGCAGGAAGATGAAGGATACAGGAGAAGCAGGAAGATGAAGGATACAGGAGAAGCAGGAAGATGAAGGATACAGGAGAAGCAGGAAGATGAAGGATACAGGAGAAGCAGGAAGATGAAGGATACAGGAGAAGCAGGAAGATGAAGGATACAGGAGAAGCAGGAAGATGAAGGATACAGGAGAAGCAGGAAGATGAAGGATACAGGAGAAGCAGGAAGATGAAGGATACAGGAGAAGCAGGAAGATGAAGGATACAGGAGAAGCCGGATGTTGAAGGATACAGGAGAAGCAGGAAGATGAAGGATACAGGAGAAGCAGGAAGATGAAG
>NC_091326.1:4510518-4518018 GCF_038502225.1 Cherax quadricarinatus | reverse complement strand
TTATTAAGTTTCTTATCTGAAGAACTCGTTAACTATGATTTACCATTGCCAGTTCCTACTATCATTAAACTTATTAAACTTTGCATTGTTGATGCAAAATTTGTATTTAATGATAAGTTTTACACTCAGAAGTTTGGTATGGCAATGGGAAATCCTCTTTCACCTGTTCTTAGTAACCTATACATGGAATTTTTTGAAACAAGGTTGCTTAACACAATCCTCCCTAATAGAGCTAAATGGTTCAGATATGTTGATGATATTTTGTGTCTTATGCCCAAAAATGTAGATATACACCATTTTCTTGGAAAATTAAATAGCTTAGCCATTCTATAAACTTTACTGTTGAGTTTGAAGAAAATAACTCATTGCCTTTTCTAGATGTTTTAATTATTAAGGGTAATAATGAATTCAAATTTAAAATTTACAGAAAACCTACAAATAACTGTTCCTATGTCCACTATTATTCCTCGCATCAAGATAGAGTCAAACTGTCTATTTTCTCATCAATGTTTTTGAGAGCTTTACGAATTTGTAGTCCTGAGTTCATAGATGAGGAAATATCCAAAATTTATGAAATAGGTAATGATTTAAAATACCCAAGAAATGTAATTGATAAATCTTTTAAAGTTGCTAGAAACACTTTTTATAATCCAAAAAGGGGCAACCAGCCTTATTCAAATAAAAATATGTTGGTTCTCCCTTACCATGAAAACTTGGTTGATATGCCTTCTCTTCTTAAGACTTTTAATATTAAAGTTGTATTCAAAAATCTTGATACAGTAAAAAAACTTTTGATAAAGAATTCCCCCCAAAATGCTGATGGATGTGTCTATAAGATTCCTTGTAAAATTTGCGATAAAGTTTATTACGGTCAAACTGGTAAAAATCTCGAACTAAGATTAAAACAACATAAATATAGCATTAGAACTGGACAAGATTCCAATGCTCTATTTATTCATGTAAGAGATTTTAACCATCCAATTGATTTTCAAAAAGTTGAGAAAGTAGTATCTAGCAAGTCCATGGTCGACAGGAATATAATTGAATCTTGTTTCATAAAAAGCAGTTTTGACAATAATATGAATATTTCCTTTGGTTTATATAAATTAGATCCATTTATAATTAATAGAATTTGGGAAGAATTTAATAATACACTGGACAAATAATTTTTAAATTTTCTTGGGTAGAATAGCTTGGGGGTGAGTTGTGCAAAGGACCTATCCAAGTTGGCTCTCCGCACGTCACGTGTTTAACCGTTGTGGGATCTGATAGTGAGGTGCTGGCCGGACCCCTTATATAGCTTCCTTGGATGCTTCACTTTCATAGTTCCTTGATAATGTGAGTAGTCACGAAAGCGCTTGGAATTTCTCTATTCTTTCAGAGTGGTTGTTTTGCATATTTTGAAATCACCTGTTTACTGTGATCTTATTGCATATATATATATATATATATATATATATATATATATATATATATATATATATATATATATATATATATATATATATATATATATATATATATATATATATATATATATACACACAGATACACGATTTCTGTCTCTGGATTAATGGAAGGAGGGTCGAGTCTTCAACATCCCTTGCGAAGTGGAGAAATTCGTTTAACTTATACTAAATAATAGTAATTAAGCTGAACTAATTTATCTAAAATCCTCAGATATATTATATTCCCTTTACAACAGCTCCACAAATCCCAAAAACTCTTTGTCTCGACTCAGTAAGAACACTGCGACTAGCCGAGGACTCGAACCCATGTCGTTTTGGCCCGCCTCATGGTGAGCGAAAATCACATGACGCTCTAGCCCACAGGACCACCAAATCCTACAAGAATCACGCACCCAGCAGAGCTAGGTATTTTACCTTAATCCGAGGACATACCGTGGTGTTAGTGCCTCAGAGTGTCATGTAGTTCAGCTGGGCTTGTGAGGTCTCTGGGGAGACCTAATTTAACCAATTATATGGTCACACCTTGCCTTGGCAAACGTCTGTAGCCACGTCCACGTCTGAGGTCTTTTGTTCTTTACGGCGTCAGACCTAGGCGTCAGGTCGTGAAGTGGTTCAGTTGCAGTTACTTGAAAGAATGCAACCCGTTGGAGCAGTTTTCCACGCCATAGAAGCCTAGAGAGGTTTGGCCCAATGGTTAACGTGCGAGGGTGACTAGCATTGGCTAGTGCATTTCTAGTAGAAGTAGGGAAGGCACTGGAGCCCGATATTTAGGTTTAAGGAGAAATGACGGGTAAGGAGGCTTTGCACCAGAGAGCAACTATTATGCTGGTCAACTACGAGGTGTACTGATTACGCTGCCTTGTGGTAGTTGAGGAGGTTGAGGGAAATATATGTAATTGAATAATTTTGTATTATGTATAATTTTGTCTTTGTATTGTAATAGATTTAAGGGGTTAGGATTAAAATAGTCTAATAACTAGGACAAATTGTCCTAGTTCTCAGATATTTTAAATTGGGGGAGAAAGGGGGATGTGATGTAGTTCAGCTGGGCTTGTGAGGTCTCTGGGGACACCTAATTTAACCAATTATATGATCACACCTTGCCTTGGCAAACGTCTGTAGCCACGCCCACGTCTGAGGTCTTTTGTTCTTTACGGCGTCAGACCTAGGCGTCAGGTCGTACACGTGGTTGTGGAGGGTGCTTGGACCACCATAAAAGCCCAAGGAAGAGTTGAGTAGAGAGATTCGAGCGGAGCTGCTGCTGGGGTGCAGAGCTCCTGAGCAGAGACTTCGAGTGGAGCTGCTGCTGGGGTGCAGGGCTCGGGAGAAGGCTGCTGAAGTCTCTGGAGGAGACTGTTGGAGGCATTGGGCAGAGTACTGGCTTGGCACAGTACTCGTGCTGTGTAGGTCTTGGGACCTGTGGCTTAGTTCCTGTGATGAACTGCCCTCTGAACTATATTGTAAGTTACATTCATTTTCGTCAAGTTGATTGTGTTCCCTGTCTCACTGCTTATACATACCATCCCATTTATCTAAACCACAATAATGTACTCCTGTTCCCAAATATATTATTGTACAAGGACTTAATAATAAACTGCGTTTGAGTAGAATAGTAATATTCACGGTCCCCGTTATTTGCTATTTTATTCATTATTTTATTTCATGTAGTGAGAGGGAGTGTAGTGTGGTGGGTAGAGTAATGAGAGGTGAAGTTGTAGTCACCAGTGACCTCATATTACCTACCTCCGCACAAATCCCTCCTACTGCCTCGGCTGTCCCCTACCTACTGACTCCCCTCCCATTACCCCCCATATTCCCCTAATCATTACCCCCCTACATGACAAGAGCAAATTTCATTCTACTCCCAGTTTGGTATACAAGCCTCCACAAGCAGTATATATATTATTGTAACCACGAAGGAGTGGTATTTAATCAATAACAACACCGCGACTAGCCGAGGACTCGATCCCATGTCGTTTTGGCCCGCCTCCAGGTAGACTCCAGGTAGACACTGAGGAATAGACAACAACACCAACATGGCCTGTGTACCACATCGCTGCACATCATGGAACAGAGACATACCAGGCTAGAAATCCTTTGAATCATGTCACATCATACAGTGGATAAAAAAAGTGGCTGTGGTACACTATCCCTCAGCACATATCCAGAAGTACTTTTGTTAGTCTTTTTTTTTGGGAGCCTATTTCCTAGGCCTTTTGTATATCCATATGCTCTTACACTACCATCCACAGGATGGATATGAGGTACACAATAGACAATCCACTACCATCCACAGGATGGATATGAGGTCCACAATAGACTAGCCACTACCATCCACAGGATGGATATGAGGTACACAATAGACTAGCCACTACCATCCACAGGATGGATATGAGGTACACAATAAACTAGCCACTACCATCCACAGGATGGATATGAGGTACACAAACTAGCCACTACCATCCACAGGATGGATATGAGGTACACAATAAACTAGCCACTACCATCCACAGGATGGATTTGAGGCACACAATAAACTAGCCACTACCATCCACAGGATGGATATGAGGTACATAATAAACTAGCCACTACCATCCACAGGATGGATATGAGGTACATAATAAACTAGCCACTGCCATCTACAGGATGGATATGAGGTACACAATAAACTAGCCACTACCATCCACATGATGGATATGAGGTACACAATAGACTAGCCACTACCATCCACAGAATGGATATGAGGTACACAATAAACTAGCCACTACCATCCACAGGATGGATATGAGGTACACAATAAACTAGCCACTACCATCCACAGGATGGATATGGAGATTTGATTTAGATTTTGCCACTTTACTGACAAATTCTAAATCATTTCAGGAAACCGACAATATTAAGCGTACTTCTCATAGTGTGGGTCTATGTACGTAGCGTGGGCCTGTATACCTAGTGTGGGTATGTGTACATAGGGTGGATCTGCGTACATAGTGTGGGTGTTTGTACATAGTGGGGGTCTGTGTACATAATGTGGGTTTGTAAACATAGTGTGGGCCAGTATGCATAGTTTGGGTCTGTAAACATAGTGTGGGTCAGTATACATAGTGTGGATCTATATACATAGTGTGGGTCTGTAAATATAGTGAGGGCCAGTATGCTTAGTGTGGGTCTGTATACATAGTGTGGGTCAGTACACATAGTGTGGATCTGTATACATAGTGTGGATCTGTATACATAGTGAACCAGTATACATAGTGTGGGTGTGTATACATATTGTGGGCCAGTATAAATAGTGTGGGCCAGTATGCATAGTGTGGGTCAGTATCATAGTGTGGGCCAGTATACATAGTGTGGACCAGTATACATAGTGTGGGCTAGTATCATAGTGTGGGCCAGTATACATAGTGTGGACCAGTATACATAGTGTGGACCAGTATACATAGTGGGCCAATACACAGTGTGGACCAGTATACATAGTGTGGGCCAGTATCATAGTGTGGGCCAATATACATAGTGTGGACCAGTATACATAATGTGGGCCAGTATCATAGTGTGGGCAGTATACTTAGTGTGGGCCAGTATACATAGTTTGGACCAGTATACATAGTGGGGTCTGTATCAAATGTGGACCCGTATCAAATGTGGGTCAATAACATGTGTGGGCCAGTATGCATGGGGTGGGCCATATAGTGGGCCAAAAATAAAGTGTGGACCAGTATGCTAGTGTGGACCCAGGCATGAGTGTGAACCCTACATAGTGTGAGCCAGATATAATGTGGGCGATAAGTGGGAAAAATAGGGAAATAATAGTGTGGGCCAGTATACATAGTGTACCCGTATACATAGTGTGGGCAGTATCAAATGTGGGCCAGTATACATAGTGTGGACCAGTATACATAGTGTGGGCTATACATAGTGTACCCGTATCATAGTGTACAGATAAAAGTGTGGGCCAGTAACATAGTGTGGACCAGATACATATGGGGAATATACATAGTTACCGTAACATAGTGTGGGCTAGATCAAGTGTGGGCCAGTATACATGTGTGGACCAGTATCAAGTGTGGACCAGATCATATGTGGACTATCTATGGACCAAACATAAATGTGGGGCCGTATACAAGTGTGGTAGTATCATAGTGGACCGATACAAAATGTCCCGAAATAGGAAAGAAATGGTGGGAAGTACAAGGGGGCAGTTAATTTTGGGGCCATTACAAAGGGGGAAGTATACATAGTGGGGGAAGTATTACTAGTTTTTTACCTACATTACCATATAAAAAAAAATTTAAAAAAAGGGGAAAATAAATGGGACCAGTATACTATTACCAAACAATTATATAATTGTACCCTATATATTGGGCCCAAACATATTGGGTAGTAATAGTTGGACCATAACATAGGGGACCAAACCCAATTGGGCCAATAATGTAAACATATATTTAGGGGGCAGTATCAAGGTACCCAGTTTAAATTTACCAGAAAATGTGGACCAGTATCAAACCTAACTAGTTCTAGACTAGGGGCCTTCTAGGGTTTTACCCCGAAAAAGGTGGACCAGTATTTTTTGGCTTAAAAGGTGACCAAATAAGTGGGCCGCATGTTGGGCTAGACAAGGGGCCCAGATCTTTGGGGGCCGAACGTGTGACCATATAATTGGCCCAAAAATTAGTTGGCTTTTACCAGAACATATTCCAAAAAAAATTTACAAAATTTTGTGTGGGCCATATACAAACCAGATACAAGTTGGGGGTTTTCATATTAATTATAACTGTTAATACAAAGGACTATAATATGGGACCAGAACATAGTGGTTCTGGTGGCAGTATCTTTTTCCATATCTTTACTAAATGGTAACCCATAATAGGTCCAAATGTACCAATTTTCATATGTGGACTAGATGGGACCGTCAAGTTGGACTTTAACATATGGACCCCCAGCAACAAGGTGGGGATTTTCATTCCTTCTTTCGGAAAAAAGACAGGAAAATTTTTTGTAAGCCCATATCTTGGTTTCCTCTAGGCGCAAAAGAATTAAATATATTATTTTCCCATCTTTAGTGCCAAACACCCCCTGTGTTATTTTGGGAGTTTGTGGTTGGTGGGGGCCAGGGAGTTTTTTTTTGTGGGGTGGTTCTTAGTGGAGTTTGGGGTGGGTTTTTGGTGGTAGCTTGGGGTTTTGGGGGCGTTTTAGTCCCTTTTATGGGTTGGCTTTGGTGGGGGATCGGGTATTTGGAGGGTTTTTGGGGTGGGACTTTGGGAGTTTTGGGGGGCGTGGGGGTAGTCCGGGGTTAAAATCGACGATTAAATTGAGATTTATTACTTTGAAATACGAGAAATTGGACTAGGGGGTCATGCTGCCTGACCCGGAGGAACCACCGTGGATTTGGGGTCACTACATCAAAAATTCCGGCGACTCCTGGTAAAAAGGCTGCGGGGTGGACAGGTGTGCCCGGCAGCCAAACCCCAGGGATGGTGGCGGGGGTGTAACCCCCTTTTCCACCGTTTTGGGTGCGGGGCATTCAAAATCCCGGCCCCACCTCCCCGCTGGTGCTGGGCCCTCCCGAACCCGAATCCTTGCCAAACTTTATGGATTTGCTTTATTCCCTTCCCGCACCGGCTGGTACTTCCCCCATCCTTGGATTCATCGGTTTTCCCCCCCAACTTTCCCATTTTTGTTTTCCCATTCTAAACACCCCTTTTCCACCTTAAAATTCCTCTCAGTATTTTGTATGTCGTTATCATGTCCCCCCTATCTCTCCTGTCCTCCAGTGTCGTCAGGTCGATTTCCCTTAACCTCTTTTCATAGGACATACCCCTTAGCTCTGGGGCTAGTCTTGTTGCAAACCTTTGCAGTTTCTCTAGTTTCTTTACGTGCTTGGCTAGGTGTGGGTTCCAAACTGACTCCGCATACTCCAGTATGGGGCTAACATACACGGTGTACACGGTCCTGAACGATTCCTTATTAAGATGTCGGAATGCTGTTCTGAGGTTTGCTAGGTGCTCGCATGCTGCAGAAGTTATTTGGTTGA
>NC_091326.1:4505518-4508018 GCF_038502225.1 Cherax quadricarinatus | reverse complement strand
TGTGGATGGTAGTGGCTAGTTTATTGTGTACCTCATATCCATCCTGTGGATGGTAGTGGCTAGTTTATTGTGTACCTCATATCCATCCTGTGGATGGTAGTGGCTAGTTTATTGTGTACCTCATATCCATCCTGTGGATGGTAGTGGCTAGTTTATTGTGTACCTCATATCCATCCTGTGGATGGTAGTGGCTAGTTTATTGTGTACCTCATATCCATCCTGTGGATGGTAGTGGCTAGTTTATTGAGCACCTCATATCCATCCTGTGGATGGTAGTGGCTAGTTTATTGTGTACCTCATATCCATCCTGTGGATGGTAGTGGCTAGTTTATTGTGTACCTCATATCCATCCTGTGGATGGTAGTGGCTAGTTTATTGTGTACCTCATATCCATCCTGTGGATGGTAGTGGCTAGTTTATTGTGTACCTCATATCCATCCTGTGGATGGTAGTGGCTAGTTTATTGTGTACCTCATATCCATCCTGTGGATGGTAGTGGCTAGTTTATTGTGTACCTCATATCCATCCTGTGGATGGTAGTGGCTAGTTTATTGTGTACCTCATATCCATCCTGTGGATGGTAGTGGCTAGTTTATTGTGTACCTCATATCCATCCTGTGGATGGTAGTGGCTAGTTTATTGTGTACCTAATATCCATCCTGTGGATGGTAGTGGCTAGTTTATTGTGTACCTCATATCCATCCTGTGGATGGTAGTGGCTAGTTTATTGTGTACCTAATATCCATCCTGTGGATGGTAGTGGCTAGTTTATTGTGTACCTCATATCCATCCTGTGGATGGTAGTGGCTAGTTTATTGTGCACCTCATATCCATCCTGTGGATGGTAGTGGCTAGTTTATTGTGTACCTCATATCCATCCTGTGGATGGTAGTGGCTAGTTTATTGTGCACCTCATATCCATCCTGTGGATGGTAGTGGCTAGTTTATTGTGTACCTCATATCCATCCTGTGGATGGTAGTGGCTAGTTTATTGTGTACCTCATATCCATCCTGTGGATGGTAGTGGCTAGTTTATTGTGTACCTCATATCCATCCTGTGGATGGTAGTGGCTAGTTTATTGTGTACCTCATATCCATCCTGTGGATTGTAGTGGCTAGTTTATTGTGTACCTCATATCCATCCTGTTGATGGTAGTGACTAGTTTATTGTGTACCTCATATCTATCCTGTGGATGATAGTGGCTAGTTTATCGTGCACCTCATATCCATCCTGTGGATGGTAGTGGCTAGTTTATTGTGTGCCTCATATCCATCCTGTGGATGGTAGTGGCTAGTTTATTGTGTACCTCATATCCATCCTGTGGATGGTAGTGGCTAGTTTATTGTGAACCTCATATCCATCCTGTGGATGGTAGTGGCTAGTTTATTGTGTACCTAATATCCATCCTGTGGATGGTAGTGGCTAGTTTATTGTGTACCTCATATCCATCCTGTGGATGGTAGTGGCTAGTTTATTGTGTACCTCATATCCATCCTGTGGATGGTAGTGGCTAGTTTATTGTGTACCTCATATCCATCCTGTGGATGGTAGTGGCTAGTTTATTGTGTACCTCATATCCATCCTGTGGATGGTAGTGGCTAGTTTATTGTGTACCTCATATCCATCCTGTGGATGGTAGTGGCTAGTTTATTGTGTACCTCATATCCATCCTAAGGATGGTAGTGGCTAGTTTATTGTGTACCTCATATCCATCCTGTGGATAGTAGTGGCTAGTTTATTGTGTACCTCATATCCATCCTGTGGATGGTAGTGGCTAGTTTATTGTGTACCTCATAACCATCCTGTGGATGGTAGTGGCTAGTTTATTGTCCACCCCTTATCCATCCTGGGGACAGTAGGGTTCTTGCACCAAGGTACATATAACGCCTAGGAACTCCGCTCAGAAATGGGCGTATATCTGGCAATATATTTCCAATCAATATTTCATCAGCCACAAGTAAATTTTGAAGAGAAGTAAAACAAAGGTCTATAGGCATGTTTACACGCACTTGTCAGCTTGTTGCCCCAGGGTACTGAGTGTCGGGAGCGGCGCCCCCTGTCCCAGAGAGTATGGGCATCCGTCAAGCTCACCTGAGTAATGGAATCGTAAATTTTTCAGCCGAGGGAAATTTCTCGTGTTTTCTTGTTATTTTCAGCAAGTGAGACTTGGGTTTGTTTGGGGGAGGAGCACCACCATAGTTGTCGTTCTTTTCGTCGTGTTTATCGTCCTTTTCGTCGTGTTTATCGTCGTTTTCGCGGTGTTTAACGTCGTTTTCCCCTTGTTTATCGCCGCTTTCGTAGTGTTTTGTCGTCGTTTTCGCCGAGTTTATCGTTTTTTTTTCGCCATATTTGTCGTCATTTTCGCCGTGTTAATAGTCATTTTCGTAGTGTTTGTCGTCGTTTTCGCTGTGTTTATCGTCGTTTTGCCGTGCTTATCGTTGCTTTCGTCGTGTTTGTCCTAGTTTTCGTCGTGTTTGAATCTGTGAAGTCCTCTGATAT
>NC_091326.1:4495518-4500518 GCF_038502225.1 Cherax quadricarinatus | reverse complement strand
TTGGTCGTAAAGCCTAAATTTATCGACGGTAAAACACCTGAGCATCAGACGGGGACTATATTAATTACCTGTCCTTGAAAGGTGGGTCTCTGAACGGCGCACTTGCTCACATAAACTTGGAAAAAATATGTATCTAATGTCTCACTTGTGGAGTTGTTATTCTGGTGATTACTGCTGTCTGCCGCGTCAAAGGGCTCTTGATTTGTGGAACTGAAGCCTGTGGATCAGTGCCTGATCCACAGGCTTCAGTTCCATGAGGCCTGGTCACAGACTGGGCAGCGGGAGCGTTGACCCCTCGAAATCCTCTCTAGGTATACTCCAGGTATTCCCCAATGGTCCTATATGAGCGCTCCATCACCATGCGGGTTTAGTACTCCCCCCTATATAAATTATGATGCTATGCTGATAATGGTACAAGATGCTGACATGTTGATGTTTAAGACACATATGTAACGTTTCGCCTACGCAGTAGACTTCTTCAGTCAAATGTAGTATCAGCAGGTGTAGTAGTGAAACGAAGATGATGTAATTAGTCCCCCAACTCTCAAATATGATTTCTCCAAAGTTGAGGGACTGATTACATATACATTTCACTACTACACCTACTGACTCTGTATTTGACTGAAGAAGTCTACTGTGTAGACGAAACGTTTCAGCAATATAGATAGCCAACTGTTGCACATGTGTCTTAATCTTTATGGTGCTCAACTGCTGAGATCTGAAAAGTCTGTTGACGTTATTGTTTTGTCTGTATCAGTCTCTCTCCTATCTACCTCACTTCTACATCTGTCTCATCTTCCTTACCTTCTACATCCCTCCTCCAGGCTCTACCTCACACAGCCTACCTCAGGTAAGCACCTCGTCTTGAGAAGCTCTTCTCCAGGCTGAGTAAGACACATGCTACACATGTGTCTTACTTTTCACCTCACCTCACAAGGACATCATTTGAGACCAGTCATTTTGCCTGACTTTCCTGGGTTGACCCAGGTAATCTACACATATGTTGCTGGGTATAATAATTAATGTATATGTATTTATGCGTACCGGTGACTGAATAAATATACATCTTCCTCAGTCTGACTCCATGTCAGCTAATCGCCTCGCTCAGCCACTCTGAATTTCTCAGTTCCATACCTTTCAAGGAGTGGATATCCCGGTCTTCTGTCTTGTTCCCATGTGTGTACCGTATCGTGTTCTACTTTGCTTCTATGGAGTTTTATATTCCTACAGAAATTATTCCCCATTTCCTCTGCCTTGGTACGTGTACTCACCTAGTTCTACTCACCTAGTTTAGGTTGCAGGGGTCGAGTCCAAGTTCCTGGCCCCCGCCTCTTCACTGGTCGCTACTAGGTCACTCTCCCTGAACCATGAGCTTTATCGTACCTCTGCTTAAAGCTATGTATGGATCCTGTCTCCACTACATCGCTTCCCAAACTGTTCCACTTCCTGACTACTCTGTGACTGAAGAAATACTTCCTAACATCCCTGTGATTCATCTGTGTCTTCAGCTTCCAACTGTGTCCCCTTGTTGCTGTGTCCAGTCTCTGGAACATCCTGTCTTTGACCACCTAGTCAATTACTCTTAGTAATTTGTAAGTCGTTATCATGTCCCCCCTATCTCTCCTGTCCTCCAGTGTCGTCAGGTTGATTTCCCCTAACCTCTCTTCGTAGGACATACCTCTTAGCTCTGGGACTAGTCTTGTTGTGTGTGTGTGTGTGTGTGTGTGTGTGTGTGTGTGTGTGTGTGTGTGTGTGTGTGTGTGTGTGTGTGTGCGTGTGTGTGTGTGTGTGTGTGTGTGTGTGTGTGTGTGTGTGTGTGTGAGTGTGAGTGTGTGTGTGTGTGTGTGTGTGTGTGTGTGTGTGTGTGTGTGTGTGTGTGTGTCTTTGTGGAGATGACCCCCTGGGAACCATACACACAGGGGTAGGAACTTAAACACTACCACTTGTCACAACAACTCGCAGTAGTGGGGTGGTGGGCACGCTGGTGTGGTGGGCAAGTTAGTGTGGTGGGCAAGCTGGTGTGGTGGGCAAGCTGGTGTGGTGGGCAGGGTGGTGTGGTGGGCAGGGTGGTGTGGTGGGCAGGGTGGTGTGGTGGGCACATTGGTGTGGTGGGCACGTTGGTATGGTGGGCAGGGTGGTGTGGTGGGCACGTTGGTATGGTGGGCAGGGTGGTGTGGTGGGCAGGGATGAAAGAGTGACCATGGTGGGTAAGGAAGGAATGTGAGAAATGACGAGATTATTGATGAAAAGGGGGAGTGTATGAAGTGACAGAGGGGAAAGTATGAAGTGAGAGAGGGGAGAGTATGAAGTGAGAGAGGGGAGTGTATGAAGTGAGAGAGGGGAGAGTATGAAGTGAGAGAGGGGAGAGTATGAAGTGAGAGAGGGGAGAGTATGAAGTGAGAGAGGGGAGAGTATGAAGTGAGAGAGGGGAGAGAAGTATGAAGTGAGAGAGGGGAGAGTATGAAGTGAGAGAGGGGAGAGTATGAAGTGAGAGAGGGGAGAGTATGAAGTGAGAGAGGGGAGAGTATGAAGTGAGAGAGGGGAGTGTATGAAGTGAGAGAGGGGAGAGTATGAAGTGAGAGAGGGGAGAGTATGAAGTGAGAGAGGGGAGTGTATGAAGTATATGAAGTGAGAGAGGGGAGTGTATGTAGTGAGAGCGGGGTGTGTCTGTAGTGAGAGAGGGGTGTGTATGAAGTAAGAGAGGGGAGAGTATGAAGTGAGAGAGGGGAGAGTATGAAGTGAGAGAGGGGAGTGTATGAAGTGAGAGAGGGGAGAGTATGAAGTGAGAGAGGGGAGAGTATGAAGTGAGAGAGGGGAGTGTATGAAGTATATGAAGTGAGAGAGGGGAGTGTATGAAGTGAGAGAGGGGAGAGTATGAAGTGAGAGAGGGGAGAGTATGAAGTGAGAGAGGGGAGAGTATGAAGTGAGAGAGGGGAGAGTATGAAGTGAGAGAGGGGAGAGTATGAAGTGAGAGAGGGGAGAGTAAGAAGTGAGAGAGGGGAGAGTATGAAGTGAGAGAGGGGAGAGTATGAAGTGAGAGAGGGGAGAGTATGAAGTGAGAGAGGGGAGAGTATGAAGTGAGAGAGGGGAGAGTATGAAGTGAGAGAGGGGAGAGTATGAAGTGAGAGAGGGGAGAGTATGAAGTGAGAGAGGGGAGAGTATGAAGTGAGAGAGGGGAGAGTATGAAGTGAGAGAGGGGAGTATGAAGTGAGAGAGTATATGAAGTGAGAGAGGGGAGAGTATGAAGTGAGAGAGGGGAGAGTATGAAGTGAGAGAGGGGAGAGTATGAAGTGAGAGAGGGGAGAGTATGAAGTGAGAGAGGGGAGAGTATGAAGTGAGAGAGGGGAGAGTAGTAGTAGTAGTAGTGGTAGTAGTAGTAGTAGTAGTATTAGTAGTAGTGGTAGTAGTAGTAGTAGTAGTAGTAGTAGTGATAATAGTAATAGTAGCAGTAGCAGGAGAACCCTTCACCCACCAATCATCATTCCTCCTCGCTAACATACTGAACAAATCTCAATTATAACACACAAGGAGATAGAAACTCAACTGATTAATTCATCTGTATATTTCGACGATATTAATGTCAGTCCACACAAAAAAGGCGTCTCTTAATCATATGCTCAATAAATAAACATTAAATACTTGTACAAATCAATACGCATTCTCGAAACCTTAACGAGGTCTCAGTGGGTAACTCGGTTTCTTGCACTTGTGCACAATTCTAGGCCGTTATATTATGCACTGCTACTGTAGTGGCAATTGCTATTAGAACTAAAGAAGGGGAGGCAGTGATTACGATGGTGGGAGTGTTAGTAGTGGTGGTAGTGGTAGTGGTGGTGGTAGTGGTGGTGGTAGTGTTAGTAGTGGTGGTAGTGGTGGTGATAGTGTTAGTAGTGGTGGTAGTGTAGTAGTGGTGGTAGTGGTGTTAGTAGTGGTGTTAGTAGTGGTGGTAGTGTAGTAGTGGTGGTAGTGGTGTTAGTAGTGGTGTTAGTAGTGGTGGTAGTGTTAGTAGTGGTGGTAGTGTTAGTGGTGGTTGTAGTGTTAGTAGTGATGGTAGTGGTAGTGGTGGTGGTAGTGTTAGTAGTGGTGGTAGTGTTAGTAGGGGTGGTAGTAGTGGTGGCAGTGTTAGTAGTGGTGGTAGTGTTAGTAGTGGTGGTAGTGTTAGTAGTGGTGGTAGTAGTGGTGGCAGTGTTAGTAGTGGTGGTAGTGTTAGTAGTGGTGGTAGTGGTAGTGGTGGTAGTGGTAGTGGTGGTGGTAGTGTTAGTACTGGTGGTAGTGTTAGTAGTGGCGGTAGTGCTAGTAGTGGTGGTAGTGTTACTAGAGGTGGCAATGTTAGTGGTGGTAGTAGTGGTGGCAGTGTTAGTAGTGGTGGTAGTGTTAGTAGTGGTGGTAGTGGTAGTGGAGGTGGTAGTATTAGTAGTGGTGGTAGTGGTAGTGGTGGTGGTAGTGGTAGTGGTGGTGGTAGTGTTAGCAGTGGTGGTAGTGTTAGTAGTGGTGGCAGTGTTAGTAGTGGTGGTAGTGTTAGTAGTGGTGGTAGTGGTAGTGGAGGTGGTAGTATTAGTAGTGGTGGTAGTGGTAGTGGTGGTGGTAGTGTTAGTAGCGGTGGTAGTGTTAGTAGTGGTGGTAGTTGTGGTGGCAGTGTTAGTAGTGGTGGTAGTGTTAGTAGTGGTGGTAGCGGTAGTGGTGGTAGTGGTAGTGGTGGTGGTAGTGTTAGTATTGGTGGTAGTGTAAGTAGTGGCGGTAGTGCTAGTACTAGTGGTAGTGTTAGTAGTGGCGGTAGTGCTAGTAGTGGTGGTAGTGTTAGTAGAGGTGGTAATGTTAGTGGTGGTAGTAGTGGTGGCAGTGTTAGTAGTGGTGGTAGTGTTAGTAGTGGTGGTAGTGGTAGTGGTGGTGGTAGTGGTGGTAGCAGTGGTGGCAGTGTTAGTAGTGGTGGTAGTGGTAGTGGTGGTGGTAGTGTTAGTAGTGGTGGTAGTGTTAGTAGTGGTGGTAGTGTTAGTAGTGGT
>NC_091326.1:4485518-4490518 GCF_038502225.1 Cherax quadricarinatus | reverse complement strand
GTGTCACCCGGGGCGGAAACTCTGGTGTCACCCGGGGCGGAAACTCTGGTGTCACCCGGGGCGGAAACTCTGGTGTCACCCGGGGCGGAATCTCTGGTGTCACCCGGGGCGGAATCTCTGGTGTCACCCGGGGCGGAAACTCTGGTGTCACCCGGGGCGGAAACTCTGGTGTCACCCGGGGCGGAAACTCTGGTGTCACCCGGGGCGGAAACTCTGGTGTCACCCGGGGCGGAAACTCTGGTGTCACCCGGGGCGGAATCTCTGGTGTCACCCGGGGCGGAATCTCTGGTGTCACCCGGGGCGGAATCTCTGGTGTCACCCGGGGCGGAATCTCTGGTGTCACCCGGGGCAGCATCTTTGGTGTCACCCGGGGCGGAATCTCTGGTGTCACCCGGGGCGGAATCTCTGGTGTCACCCGGGGCAGCATCTTTGGTGTCACCCCCATGAAATTCAAGGGCGGGGGGATGGGGGGTAGTAAACTCCACTTACATCACTACTGCATGACCAGTTACATCACTACTGCATGACCAGTTACATCACTACTGCATGACCAGTTACATCACTACTGCATGACCAGTTACATCACTACTGCATGACCAGTTACATCACTACTGCATGACCAGTTACATCACTGCTGCATGACCAGTTACATCACTGCTGCATGACCAGTTACATCACTGCTGCATGACCAGTTACATCACTGCTGCATGACCAGTTACGTCACTACTGCATGACCAGTAACTAATGTTTAACAATAAGAACATTTAAGGGCCATAAACTAAACAGGAGAATACTTCTCAACTTTATTAATGATAAAACAAATAATCGTAGTAATATTGAGGAAACATAAACCAAATACCACTTTGAGTACACCAACACATCCTTCATTTATTCGTCTTCAACAATGCTAAAAATAAAAAATAAAAAATTTGAAAAATAATGAAAAACATTGCAATATCAGAGAACCACTAGTTCTAATTTGACCTTGAGTACAGGTAACATCTCAGTGAATCTGATCTCACATTTGACCTTGAGTACAGGTAACATCTCAGTGAATCTGATCTTACATTTGACCTTGAGTACAGGTAACATCTCAGTGAATCTGATCTTACATTTGACCTTGAGTACAGGTAACATCTCAGTGAATCTGAACTCACGTTTGACCTTGAGTACAGGTAACATCTCAGTGAATCTGATCTCACATTTGACCTTGAGTACAGGTAACATCTCAGTGAATCTGATCTTACATTTGACCTTGAGTACAGGTAACATCTCAGTGAATCTGAACTCACATTTGACCTTGAGTACAGGTAACATCTCAGTGAATCTGATCTTACATTTGACCTTGAGTACAGGTAACATCTCAGTGAATCTGAACTCACGTTTGACCTTGAGTACAGGCAACATCTCAGTGAATCTGATCTTACATTTGACCTTGAGTACAGGTAACATCTCAGTGAATCTGATCTTACATTTGACCTTGAGTACAGGTAACATCTCAGTGAATCTGATCTTACATTTGACCTTGAGTACAGGTAACATCTCAGTGAATCTGATCTTACATTTGACCTTGAGTACAGGTAACATCTCAGTGAATCTGAACTCACGTTTGACCTTGAGTACAGGTAACATCTCAGTGAATCTGATCTTACATTTGACCTTGAGTACAGGTAACATCTCAGTGAATCTGAACTCACGTTTGACCTTGAGTACAGGTAACATCTCAGTGAATCTGATCTCACATTTGACCTTGAGTACAGGTAACATCTCAGTGAATCTGAACTCACGTTTGACCTTGAGTACAGGTAACATCTCAGTGAATCTGAACTCACGTTTGACCTTGAGTACAGGTAACATCTCAGTGAATCTGATCTTACATTTGACCTTGAGTACAGGTAACATCTCAGTGAATCTGAACTCACGTTTGACCTTGAGTACAGGTAACATCTCAGTGAATCTGATCTTACATTTGACCTTGAGTACAGGTAACATCTCAGTGAATCTGATCTTACATTTGACCTTGAGTACAGGTAACATCTCAGTGAATCTGAACTCACGTTTGACCTTGAGTACAGGTAACATCTCAGTGAATCTGATCTCACATTTGACCTTGAGTACAGGTAACATCTCAGTGAATCTGATCTCACATTTGACCTTGAGTACAGGTAACATCTCAGTGAATCTGAACTCACATTTGACCTTGAGTACAGGTAACATCTCAGTGAATCTGATCTTACATTTGACCTTGAGTACAGGTAACATCTCAGTGAATCTGATCTCACATTTGACCTTGAGTACAGGTAACATCTCAGTGAATCTGATCTCACATTTGACCTTGAGTACAGGTAACATCTCAGTGAATCTGAACTCACATTTGACCTTGAGTACAGGTAACATCTCAGTGAATCTGATCTTACATTTGACCTTGAGTACAGGTAACATCTCAGTGAATCTGATCTTACATTTGACCTTGAGTACAGGTAACATCTCAGTGAATCTGATCTTACATTTGACCTTGAGTACAGGTAACATCTCAGTGAATCTGATCTTACATTTGACCTTGAGTACAGGTAACATCTCAGTGAATCTGATCTCACATTTGACCTTGAGTACAGGTAACATCTCAGTGAATCTGATCTTACATTTGACCTTGAGTACAGGTAACATCTCAGTGAATCTGATCTCACATTTGACCTTGAGTACAGGTAACATCTCAGTGAATCTGATCTTACATTTGACCTTGAGTACAGGTAACATCTCAGTGAATCTGAACTCACGTTTGACCTTGAGTACAGGTAACATCTCAGTGAATCTGATCTTACATTTGACCTTGAGTACAGGTAACATCTCAGTGAATCTGATCTTACATTTGACCTTGAGTACAGGTAACATCTCAGTGAATCTGAACTCACGTTTGACCTTGAGTACAGGTAACATCTCAGTGAATCTGATCTCACATTTGACCTTGAGTACAGGTAACATCTCAGTGAATCTGATCTCACATTTGACCTTGAGTACAGGTAACATCTCAGTGAATCTGATCTCACATTTGACCTTGAGTACAGGTAACATCTCAGTGAATCTGATCTCACATTTGACCTTGAGTACAGGTAACATCTCAGTGAATCTGATCTCACATTTGACCTTGAGTACAGGTAACATCTCAGTGAATCTGATCTTACATTTGACCTTGAGTACAGGTAACATCTCAGTGAATCTGATCTTACATTTGACCTTGAGTACAGGTAACATCTCAGTGAATCTGATCTTACATTTGACCTTGAGTACAGGTAACATCTCAGTGAATCTGATCTCACATTTGACCTTGAGTACAGGTAACATCTCAGTGAATCTGATCTTACATTTGACCTTGAGTACAGGTAACATCTCAGTGAATCTGAACTCACATTTGACCTTGAGTACAGGTAACATCTCAGTGAATCTGATCTTACATTTGACCTTGAGTACAGGTAACATCTCAGTGAATCTGATCTTACATTTGACCTTGAGTACAGGTAACATCTCAGTGAATCTGATCTCACATTTGACCTTGAGTACAGGTAACATCTCAGTGAATCTGATCTTACATTTGACCTTGAGTACAGGTAACATCTCAGTGAATCTGATCTCACATTTGACCTTGAGTACAGGTAACATCTCAGTGAATCTGAACTCACGTTTGACCTTGAGTACAGGTAACATCTCAGTGAATCTGATCTTACATTTGACCTTGAGTACAGGTAACATCTCAGTGAATCTGATCTTACATTTGACCTTGAGTACAGGTAACATCTCAGTGAATCTGAACTCACGTTTGACCTTGAGTACAGGTAACATCTCAGTGAATCTGAACTCACATTTGACCTTGAGTACAGGTAACATCTCAGTGAATCTGATCTTACATTTCCTTGCCTTGAAATACGCAAAATCATCTATCACATCAAAATCAATCTATCAAATCATCAAAATCAACGAAGGATTCTTCTCTTATGTTGGTGCAACACTGTTTTGGTCATTAGTATCACCTTCTTTAGAGGATCTATGGTGTCACCCCCTAAATGGTTTCACCCCCTAAATGGTGTCACCCGGGGCGGCCCCCCGTCCCCCCTTACGACGCCTCTGACTAGACTATTACCTTTACTAATTACCAATTCAAAGGATGGCCTGCCCATTTACATTAAAAGTGATTTGAAGTGTTTGGACGGACGAGGGAGAGAGGGGGGCAGAGAGGAATAGAAGGAGGGTGGAAGAGGAGGGGGAGGAGGTTGCATTCAGGTTGGAGGAGGCAGCTGAGTGGAAGGGGGGAGCAGGAAGGGGAAGGAGAGGGGTACTTGAAAGCAACCAAAAATATTGAGGGGGACCAGAAATACCGCAGGCAGTGGAAGGCAGACGAGCTGTTAAAAGGGGAAGGGAGGGAAAGAGGGAGGGGAGGGGAGAGGAAGAGGGAGGGGAGGGGAGAGGAAGAGGGAGGGGAGGGGAGGGGAAATGGCTACAAATGGGACATATTGTTAAACGGAAAAAAGTATAAGGAGCTTGAAAAGAGAGGAGGGTGAGGGTGAAAGGGGTAAGGGTGACTGCCAAGTTAGGATTGTTGGTACTGCAAGCCACGAACCAAGGGAGAATGTGGAGAGGACTACCTGAAGTCTACCTGGAGGGTATTCCGGGGATCAACGCCCCCGCGGCCCGGTCCACGGCTAGGCCTCCCGGTGGATCAGGGCCTGATCAATAAGACTGTTACTGCTGGCCACACACAGTCCAACGTACGAACCACAGCCCGGCTGATCCGGCACCGACTTTAGGTATCTGTCCAGCTCCCTCTTGAAGACAACCAGGGGTCTACTGGTAATGCCCATTATTGCTGGTTGGAGGCTGTTAAACAGTCTTGGGCCCCGGACACTTATGGTGTTTTCTCTTAGTGTACCAGTGACGCCCCTACTTTTCACTGGGGGTATGTTGCATCGCCTGCCAAGTCTTTTGCTTTCGTATGGAGTGATTTCTGT
>NC_091326.1:4455518-4480518 GCF_038502225.1 Cherax quadricarinatus | reverse complement strand
TGGACGTGAGGTGCACTATAAACTAGCCACTACCATCCACAGGATGGATATGAGGTGCACTATAAACTAGCCACTACCATCCACAGGATGGATATGAGGTGCACTATAAACTAGCCACTACCATCCACAGGATGGATATGAGGTGCACTATAAACTAGCCACTACCATCCACAGGATGGATATGAGGTGCACTATAAACTAGCCACTACCATCCACAGGATGGATATGAGGTGCACTATAAACTAGCCACTACCATCCACAGGATGGATATGAGGTGCACTATAAACTAGCCACTACCATCCACAGGATGGATATGAGGTGCACTATAAACTAGCCACTACCATCCACAGGATGGATATGAGGTGCACTATAAACTAGCCACTACCATCCACAGGATGGATATGAGGTGCACTATAAACTAGCCACTACCATCCACAGGATGGATATGAGGTGCACTATAAACTAGCCACTACCATCCACAGGATGGATATGAGGTGCACTATAAACTAGCCACTACCATCCACAGGATGGATATGAGGTGCACTATAAACTAGCCACTACCATCCACAGGATGGATGTGAGGTGCACTATAAACTAGCCACTACCATCCACAGGATGGATATGAGGTGCACTATAAACTAGCCACTACCATCCACAGGATGGATATGAGGTGCACTATAAACTAGCCACTACCATCCACAGGATGGATATGAGGTGCACTATAAACTAGCCACTACCATCCACAGGATGGATGTGAGGTGCACTATAAACTAGCCACTACCATCCACAGGATGGATATGAGGTGCACTATAAACTAGCCACTACCATCCACAGGATGGATATGAGGTGCACTATAAACTAGCCACTACCATCCACAGGATGGATATGAGGTGCACTATAAACTAGCCACTACCATCCACAGGATGGATATGAGGTGCACTATAAACTAGCCACTACCATCCACAGGATGGATATGAGGTGCACTATAAACTAGCCACTACCATCCACAGGATGGATATGAGGTGCACTCTAAACTACCCACTACCATCCACAGGATGGATGTGAGGTGCACTATAAACTAGCCACTACCATCCACAGGATGGATATGAGGTGCACTATAAACTAGCCACTGCCATCCACAGGATGGATGTGAGGTGCACAATAAACTAGCCACTACCATCCACAGGATGGATATGAGGTACACAATAAACTAGCCACTACCATCCACAGGATGGATATGAGGTGCACAATAAACTAGCCACTACCATCCACAGGATGGATATGAGGTGCACAATAAACTAGCCACTACCATCCACAGGATGGATATGAGGTGCACAATAAACTAGCCACTACCATCCACAGGATGGATATGAGGTACACAATAAACTAGCCACTACCATCCACAGGATGGATATGAGGTGCACAATAAACTAGCCACTACCATCCACAGGATGGATGTGAGGTGCACTATAAACTAGCCACTACCATCCACAGGGTGGATATGAGGTACACTATAAACTAGCCACTACCATCCACAGGATGGATGTGAGGTGCACTATAAACTAGCCACTACCATCCACAGGGTGGATATGAGGTACACTATAAACTAGCCATTACCATCCACAGGATGGATATGAGGTACACAATAAACTAGCCACTACCATCCACAGGATGGATATGAGGTACACTATAAACTAGCCACTACCATCCACAGGATGGATATGAGGTACACAATAAACTAGCCACTACCATCCACAGGATGGATGTGAGGTGCACAATAAACTAGCCACTACCATCCACAGGATGGATATGAGGTACACAATAAACTAGCCACTACCATCCACAGGATGGATATGAGGTGCACAATAAACTAGCCACTACCATCCACAGGATGGATATGAGGTACACAATAAACTAGCCACTACCATCCACAGGATGGATATGAGGTGCACAATAAACTAGCCACTACCATCCACAGGATGGATATGAGGTGCACAATAAACTAGCCACTACCATCCACAGGATGGATATGAGGTACACAATAAACTAGCCACTACCATCCACAGGATGGATATGAGGTACACAATAAACTAGCCACTACCATCCACAGGATGGATATGAGGTACACAATAAACTAGCCACTACCATCCACAGGATGGATATGAGGTACACAATAAACTAGCCACTACCATCCACAGGATGGATATGAGGTACACAATAAACTAGCCACTACCATCCACAGGATGGATATGAGGTACACAATAAACTAGCCACTACCATCCACAGGATGGATATGAGGTGCACAATAAACTAGCCACTACCATCCACAGGATGGATATGAGGTACACAATAAACTAGCCACTACCATCCACAGGATGGATATGAGGTACACAATAAACTAGCCACTACCATCCACAGGATGGATATGAGGTGCACAATAAACTAGCCACTACCATCCACAGGATGGATATGAGGTACACAATAAACTAGCCACTACCATCCACAGGATGGATATGAGGTACACAATAAACTAGCCACTACCATCCACAGGATGGATATGAGGTACACAATAAACTAGCCACTACCATCCACAGGATGGATGTGAGGTGCACAATAAACTAGCCACTACCATCCACAGGATGGATATGAGGTACACAATAAACTAGCCACTACCATCCACAGGATGGATATGAGGTACACAATAAACGAGCCACTACCATCCACAGGAAGGATCTGAGGTACACTATAAACTAGCCACTACCATCCACAGGATGGATGTGAGGTGCACAATAAACTAGCCACTACCATCCACAGGATGGATATGAGGTACACAATAAACTAGCCACTACCATCCACAGGATGGATATGAGGTACACAATAAACTAGCCACTACCATCCACAGGATGGATATGAGGTACACAATAAACTAGCCACTACCATCCACAGGATGGATATGAGGTACACAATAAACTAGCCACTACCATCCACAGGATGGATATGAGGTGCACAATAAACTAGCCACTACCATCCACAGGATGGATATGAGGTACACAATAAACTAGCCACTACCATCCACAGGATGGATATGAGGTACACAATAAACTAGCCACTACCATCCACAGGATGGATATGAGGTGCACAATAAACTAGCCACTACCATCCACAGGATGGATATGAGGTACACAATAAACTAGCCACTACCATCCACAGGATGGATATGAGGTGCACAATAAACTAGCCACTACCATCCACAGGATGGATATGAGGTGCACAATAAACTAGCCACTACCATCCACAGGATGGATATGAGGTACACAATAAACTAGCCACTACCATCAACAGGATGGATATGAGGTACACAGTAAACTAGCCACTACAATCCACAGGATGGACGTGAGGTACACAATAAACTAGCCACTACCATCCACAGGATGGATATAAGGTACACAATAAACTAGCCACTACCATCCACAGGATGGATATGAGGTACACAATAAACTAGCCACTACCATCCACAGGATGGATATGAGGTACACAATAAACTAGCCACTACCATCCACAGGATGGATATGAGGTACACAATAAACTAGCCACTACCATCCACAGGATGGATGTGAGGTGCACAATAAACTAGCCACTACCATCCACAGGATGGATATGAGGTACACAATAAACTAGCCACTACCATCCACAGGATGGATATGAGGTACACAATAAACTAGCCACTACCATCCACAGGATGGATATGAGGTACACAATAAACTAGCCACTACCATCCACAGGATGGATATGGGGTACACAATAAACTAGCCACTACCATCCACAGGATGGATGTGAGGTGCACAATAAACTAGCCACTACCATCCACAGGATGGATATGAGGTACACAATAAACTAGCCACTGCCATCCACAGGATGGATATGAGGTACACAATAAACTAGCCACTACCATCCACAGGATGGATATGAGGTACACAATAAACTAGCCACTACCATCCACAGGATGGATATGAGGTGCACAATAAACTTGCCACTACCATCCACAGGATGGATATGGGGTACACAATAAACTAGCCACTGCCATCCACAGGATGGATATGAGGTACACAATAAACTAGCCACTGCCATCCACAGGATGGACGTGAGGTGCACAATAAACTAGCCACTACCATCCACAGGATGGATATGAGGTACACAATAAACTAGCCACTACCATCCACAGGATGGATATGAGGTACACAATAAACTAGCCACTACCATCCACAGGATGGATGTGAGGTGCACAATAAACTAGCCACTACCATCCACAGGATGGATATGAGGTACACAATAAACTAGCCACTACCATCCACAGGATGGATATGAGGTACACAATAAACTAGCCACTACCATCCACAGGATGGATATGAGGTACACAATAAACTAGCCACTACCATCCACAGGATGGATATGAGGTACACAATAAACTAGCCACTACCATCCACAGGATGGATATGAGGTACACAATAAACTAGCCACTACCATCCACAGGATGGATATGAGGTACACAATAAACTAGCCACTACCATCCACAGGATGGATATGAGGTACACAATAAACTAGCCACTACCATCCACAGGATGGATATGAGGTACACAATAAACTAGCCACTACCATCCACAGGATGGATATGAGGTACACAATAAACTAGCCACTACCATCCACAGGATGGATATGAGGTACACAATAAACTAGCCACTACCATCCACAGGATGGATATGAGGTACACAATAAACTAGCCACTACCATCCACAGGATGGATATGAGGTACACAATAAACTAGCCACTACCATCCACAGGATGGATATGAGGTACACAATAAACTAGCCACTACCATCCACAGGATGGATATGAGGTACACAATAAACTAGCCACTACCATCCACAGGATGGTTATGAGGTGCACAATAAACTAGCCACTACCATCCACAGGATGGTTATGAGGTACACAATAAACTAGCCACTACCATCCACAGGATGGTTATGAGGTACACAATAAACTAGCCACTACCATCCACAGGATGGTTATGAGGTGCACAATAAACTAGCCACTACCATCCACAGGATGGATATGAGGTGCACAATAAACTAGCCACTACCATCCACAGGATGGATATGAGGTACACAATAAACTAGCCACTACCATCCACAGGATGGATATGAGGTACACAATAAACTAGCCACTACCATCCACAGGATGGATATGAGGTACACAATAAACTAGCCACTACCATCCACAGGATGGATATGAGGTACACAATAAACTAGCCACTACCATCCACAGGATGGATATGAGGTGCACAATAAAATAGCCACTACCATCCACAGGATGGATATGAGGTACACAATAAACTAGCCACTACCATCCACAGGATGGATATGAGGTGCACAATAAACTAGCCACTACCATCCACAGGATGGATATGAGGTACACAATAAACTAGCCACTACCATCCACAGGATGGATATGAGGTACACAATAAACTAGCCAGTACCATCCACAGGATGGATATGAGGTACACAATAAACTAGCCACTACCACCCACAGGATGGATATGAGGTGCACAATAAACTAGCCACTACCATCCACAGGATGGATATGAGGTACACAATAAACTAGCCACTACCATCCACAGGATGGATATGAGGTGCACAATAAACTAGCCACTACCACCCACAGGATGGATATGAGGTGCACAATAAACTAGCCACTACCATCCACAGGATGGATATGAGGTACACAATAAACTAGCCACTACCACCCACAGGATGGATATGAGGTGCACAATAAACTAGCCACTACCATCCACAGGATGGATATGAGGTGCACAATAAACTAGCCACTACCATCCACAGGATGGATATGAGGTACACAATAAACTAGCCACTACCATCCACAGGATGGATATGAGGTACACAATAAACTAGCCACTACCATCCACAGGATGGATATGAGGTACACAATAAACTAGCCACTACCATCCACAGGATGGATATGAGGTACACAATAAACTAGCCACTACCATCCACAGGATGGATATGAGGTGCACAATAAACTAGCCACTACCATCCACAGGATGGATATGAGGTACACGATAAACTAGCCACTACCATCCACAGGATGGATATGAGGTACACAATAAACTAGCCACTACCATCCACAGGATGGATATGAGGTACACAATAAACTAGCCACTACCATCCACAGGATGGATATGAGGTACACAATAAACTAGCCACTACCATCCACAGGATGGATATGAGGTACACAATAAACTAGCCACTACCATCCACAGGATGGATATGAGGTACACAATAAACTAGCCACTACCATCCACAGGATGGATATGGGGTACACAATAAACTAGCCACTACCATCCACAGGATGGATATGAGGTACACAATAAACTAGCCACTACCATCCACAGGATGGATATGAGGTACACAATAAACTAGCCACTACCATCCACAGGATGGATATGAGGTACACAATAAACTAGCCACTACCATCCACAGGATGGATATGAGGTACACAATAAACTAGCCACTACCATCCACAGGATGGATATGAGGTACACAATAAACTAGCCACTACCATCCACAGGATGGATATGAGGTACACAATAAACTAGCCACTACCATCCACAGGATGGATATGAGGTACACAATAAACTAGCCACTACCATCCACAGGATGGATATGAGGTACACAATAAACTAGCCACTACCATCCACAGGATGGATATGAGGTACACAATAAACTAGCCACTACCATCCACAGGATGGATATGAGGTACACAATAAACTAGCCACTACCATCCACAGGATGGATATGGGGTACACAATAAACTAGCCACTACCATCCACAGGATGGATATGAGGTACACAATAAACTAGCCACTACCATCCACAGGATGGATATGAGGTACACAATAAACTAGCCACTACCATCCACAGGATGGATATGAGGTACACAATAAACTAGCCACTACCATCCACAGGATGGATATGAGGTACACAATAAACTAGCCACTACCATCCACAGGATGGATATGAGGTACACAATAAACTAGCCACTACCATCCACAGGATGGATATGAGGTACACAATAAACTAGCCACTACCATCCACAGGATGGATATGAGGTACACAATAAACTAGCCGCTGCAAAGTCTGATCTTTCCTCTTTTATTGCTGTCATGCTTACTACATTCTTTCATTCCCTTCGTCTTTATATTCTCACTATCTATCATTTATTCTCCCTTTTCCTCTTCGCTTCCACTTGTCTACATCTTTTACCCCTTCTTGTTGCCCACTCTTTTGCTTATCTACCTTTACTCTTCCTATGATTTTTCGTTTCTTTTCACCCTTCTCTCTTTTCTCTTCACCCCCTCTCTTTCTCTTCCCCTTTCGTTTCCCCTTCCTTCGCCCCTTCTTTCTTTGACGCATCTCCCTTCCATGTACGTTAGAAGCTGTTAAGATGACTTGCTCCACATAACATTGTCACACTATGGTATAAGAGGGCACTCCCTCAACTACCTCAAGTCATACCTCAGCAACAGAAGCCAATATATGTACACAAATGGGGCAAACTCTTCCGCACAACCAATTACAGTTGGTGTCCCACAGGGAAGTGTTCTTGGCCCTCTTCTCTTTCTCCTATACATAAATGACCTGCCAAATGCTTCGCAATTACTTAAACCCACACTATTTGCAGATGACACTACAGTCGTCTTCTCCCACCCGAGCCCAGTCACGCTAGCCAATACTGTAAATACAAAATTACAGAAAATATCTACCTGGATGAGGACTAACAAACTTACACTAAACATTGACAAAACCTACTTCATTCAGTTTGGTAACAGAGCTACAGATGTCCCTCTTAACATAATGATAAACGGATCACCTATCACAAAGCTAACAGAGGGAAAATTCTTAGGAATCCACCTTGATAATAGACTCAAATTTCATACACATATACAACAAATTTCTAAGAAAATTTCCAAGACTGTAGGCATACTATCGAAGATACGGTACTATGTTCCACAGTCAGCCCTCCTGGCCCTGTATCACTCTCTTATTTACCCCTATCTCACATATGGAATTTGTGCATGGGGCTCAACAACAATAAACCATCTCAGACCACTAATTACCCAACAAAAGGCTGCAGTCAGAAAGATAACAAATTCTCACTACAGGCAGCACACTCCACCAATATTCAATACACTAAACCTACTCACCATACAAAACATCCATACTTATTACTGCACCTATTACATACATAGAACACTTAACTCTGATATTAACCCTCCCCTCAAACATCTCCTTGCCAACCTCAACAGAACACATGACCATAACACAAGGCACAGATCACTCTTTGATGTTCCTCGTGTCCATCTCACGCTATGCAAAAACTCAATGCACATAAAAGGCCCTAAAATCTGGAATTCATTACCTGTAAATATAAAAGAAACACTACCTGTTTATAAATTCAAGTCTCTTCTCAAAGATCACTTACTCACCCAAAACCAAATAAATACTGAATGACTGAACCTTATAAATTGTATATCTTAAATGTTTCTCACAATTATATCACATAAATGTTAAACCTAAAACCCAATCTAACTTTATTATTTTTTAAATACACTACCTAACAGAATACTCCATTCTACTGAATGTACAGCAATACAAGCAACCAGACTTGGACCTGCCTCGCATGGGCCAGTAGGCCTCCTGCAGTGTTCCTTCGTTCTTATGTTCTTATTACCTGGAGGTTACCTGGAGGTTATTCCGGGGATCAACGCCCCCGCGGCCCGGTCCATGACCAGGCCTCCCGATGGATCAGGGCCTGATCAACTAGGCTGTTACTGCTGGCCGCACGCAGTCCAACGTACGAGCCACAGCCCGGCTGATCCGGCACTGACTTTAGGTATCTGTCCAGCTCTCTCTTGAAGGCAGCCAGGGGTTTATTGGCAATTCCCCTAATGCTTGATGGGAGGCTGTTGAACAGTTTTGGGCCCCGGACACTTATGGTGTTTTCTCTTAGTGTACCAATGGCGCCCCTACTTTTTATTGGGGGCATTTTGCATCGCCTGCCCAGTCTTTTACTTTCGTAGGGAGTGATTTCTGTGTGAAGATTTGGGACCATTCCTTCCAAGATTTTCCAAGTGTAGATTATGATATATCTCTCCCTCCTGCGTTCCAACGAGTACAAGTCAAGTGCTTCCAAGCGTTCCCAGTAGTTAAGGTGCTTGACAGAACTTATACGTGCAGTAAAGGATCTCTGTACACTCTCTAGATCTGCGATTTCACCTGCTTTGAATGGAGATGTTAATGTACAGCAGTATTCCAGCCTAGAGAGAACAAGTGATTTGAAAAGGATCATCATGGGCTTGACATCTCTCGTTTTGAAAGTTCTCATTATCCATCCTATCATTTTCTTTGCATGTGCGATCGTGGCACTGTTGTGATCCTTGAAAGTGAGATCCTCAGACATTACTACTCCCAGGTCCTTTACATTATTTTTCCGCTCTATTGTATGGCCGGAGTCAGTAGTATACTCTGTTCTAGTTATTATCTCCTCCAGTTTTCCATAACGGAGTAGTTGGAATTTGTCCTCATTGAACATCATATTGTTTACCGTTGCCCACTGGAAAACTTTGTTTATATCTTCTTGGAGGTTAACCGCGTCCTAAGCAGATGACAGCCTCATGCAGATCCTAGTATCATCCGCAAAGGATGATACGGTGCTGTGGTGTATATCTCTGTTTATGTCTGATATGAGGATAAGGAATAAGATGGGGGCGAGTACTGTGCCTTGTGGAACAGAGCTCTTCACTATGGCAGCCTCCGATTTAACTCTGTTGACCACTACTCTTTGTGTTCGATTTGTTAGGAAGTTGAAGATCCATCTCCCCACTTTCCCAGTTATTCCTTTAGCACGTATTTTATGGGCTATTACGCCATGATCGCATTTGTCAAATGCTTTTGCAAAGTCTGTGTATATTACATCTGCATTCTGATTTTCTTCCAGTGCATCCAAGGCCATGTCATAGTGATCCAGTAGTTGTGAGAGGCAGGAGCGACCTGAACTGAACCCATGTTGCCCTGGATTGTGCAGATTTTGGGAATCCAGGTGATTTGCAATCCTGCTGCTTAGCACTCTTTCAAAGATTTTTATGATGTGGGACGTCAGAGCTATTGGTCTATAGTTCTTAGCTAATGCTTTGCTGCCACCTTTATGGAATGGGGCTATATCCGTTGTTTTAAGTGACTGTGGAATTTCACCCATGTCCAAGCTCCTCCTCCATAGTGTACTTAGGGCATGCGAGAGGGGTTTCTTGCAGTTCTTAATGAAAACAGAGTTCTTTGTAATACTCATTTGTGCTTTATTGTTATCTGTTTATAATAATGTTTTATCACTGATTACATCATTGCTTAGTTAATCTTAAGTTAATTTTAAGCCAGCCAGTAATGCTATGCATATAAGTGGCTTTGGCATGCTGCTCTTACCAGTATTTTTTTGTACCTCTGTATGTATGTTCAAATTATTAAATAAATAAATAAATAAATAAAAGTAATGAGGAGAAGGAGGAGAAGAAGGAGGAGGAGAAGAAGGAGGAGGAGGGGAAGAACATGGCAACATATGGTTAGGCTACCTCCAACGGAGGTCATCGGGCCTTCCCCCTAAATAGGGAAAGGGGGGGGAGGGGAATGAGACGGGTGAGGGGGTAAAGGGGAAAAGGAGAGGTAAAGAGAGAGGGTCATAACCTTTCCCTCCCTCCCTCCATCCCTCCCTCCCTCCCTCCATCCTTTCCTCCCTCCATCCCTCCATCACTCTTGACACACGAGCAGATGCTGTGCCCACCATATGACAGTGTTGTGGTAGTGGTGGTGTTTGCAGTGGTGGTGGGGGAAGGGGTTGTGGTGGCAGTGTTGGTGGTGGGAGACAATGGGGGTTTTGTTGAGTGTTGGTAATGGGGATGGTAGTGATGGTTTGCAGTACTAATGGTGGTAGTTATGGTGGATTAGGATGGATTTTCATCACACACATTGCTGTTGGAACAAGTCTTTATTTTCCCGTGTGTGTGTGTGTGTGTGGCATGCAAAGAGTACGTAACCTTTATTCGGCGCATGGACACACCCTCATTTACAGGCTATCTCCCCCAACCAGCGAACCAGGTTGCTAAGAGTTGGTGATGGGGCCCCATCGTTCAACTAGTGACCAGGTTCTAGCCAATAAGAAGGTGGGATTGGCAATCGCAGAGGTTATGTGGATACCACTCTCCTGTCTGCCCTTGTCATTCCCATTCTAGAGCTGGTTGAGCACGGTCTGCTATCTTGTGGCTTCTATTTCTGCCTTGCTTACCGTGACGTGCACTATACTTATTACTGTACATAGTGTACATATTGCTGTTCTAAATTGGTGAAGGATAATATAAGTCTAAACTTTTTCTGCTGTGTTTCTTTTGCTCCCATTACACCCGGGATAACAGGCCTTTGAAATCCTAGGTTGTAATAGTGTGTGTGTGTGTGTGTGTGTGTGTGTGTGTGTGTGTGTGTGTGTGTGTGTGTGTGTGTGTGTGTGTGTGTGTGTGTGTGTGTGTGTGTGTGTGTGTGTGTGTGTAGGTGTGTGTGTGTAGGTGTGTGTAGGTGTGTGTAGGTGTGTGTGTGTGTGTGGGTGTGTGTGGTGTGTGTGTGTGTGTGTGTGTGTGTGTGGTGTGTGTGTTGGTGTGTGTGTGTGTGTAGGTGTGTGTGTGTAGGTGTGTGTAGGTGTGTGTAGGTGTGTGTGTGTAGGTGCGTGTGTGTAGAGTGTGTGTGTAGGTGTGTGTGTGTAGGTGTTTGTGTGTGTAGGTGTATGTGTGTGTGTAAGTGTGTGTGTGTGTGCACGTGTGTGTGTGCACGTGTGTGTGTGTGTACTCACCTAGTTGTACTCACCTAGTTGAGGTTGCGGGGGTCGAGTCCGAGCTCCTGGCCCCGCCTCTTCACTGATCGCTACTAGGTCACTCTCCCTGAGCCGTGAGCTTTATCATACCTCTGCTTAAAGCTATGTATGGATCCTGCCTCCACTACATCGCTTCCCAAACAATTCCACTTACTGACTACTCTGTGACTGAAGAAATACTTCCTAACATCCCTGTGATTCATCTGTGTCTTCAACTTCCAACTGTGTCCCCTTGTTACTGTGTCCAATCTCTGGAACATCCTGTCTTTGTCCACCTTGCCAATTCCTCTCAGTATTTTGTATGTCGTTATCATGTCCCCCCTATCTCTCCTGTCCTCCAGTGTCGTCAGGTTGATTTCCCTTAACCTCTCCTCGTAGGACATACCTCTTAGCTCTGGGACTAGTCTCGTTGCAAACCTTTGCACTTTCTCTAGTTTCTTCACGTGCTTGGCTAGGTGTGTGTGTGTGTGTGTGTGTGTGTACGTGTGTGTGTACGTGTGTGTACGTGTGTGTGTGTGTGTGTGTGTGTGTGTGTGTGTGTGTGTGTGTGTGTGTATCTGTGTGTGTGTCTGTGTGTGTGTTTGTGTGTGTAGGTGTGTGTGTGTGTGTGTGTGTGTGTGTGTGTGTGTGTGTGTGTGTGTGTGTGTGTATGAGAGAGAGAGTAAGAGAGGTATAACAGGCCCGTTGAGAAAATTGCATTCTTAGTTTTATCAAACCTACACTAACGTAGTCCTAACCAAACCCAACCTAACCTAACCCAACCTAACCTAATCTAACCCAACCTAACCTAACCTAACCTAACCTAACCCAACCTAACCTAACCTAACCTAACCTAACCTAACCTAACCTAACCTAACCGAACCAAACCCAGCCTAACCTAACCTAACCTAACCAAACCCAACCTAACCTAACCTAACCTAACCTAACCTAACCTAACCTAACCTAACCCAACCTAACCTAATCTAACCCAACCTAACCTAACCTAACCCAACATAACCTAACCTAACCTAACCTAACCTAACCTAACCTGCAGTTGATATTTAATATGACGTAAATGTGTGCTCAAAACTCTCAAGGAATGTAGCATTATGTATATATATATATATATATATATATATATATATATATATATATATATATATATATATATATATATATATATATATGTATATATATATATATCTTATGACTCACGAAATCGTAATGACACGATCATAAACAAACCATACCACGGGTGGGGAATAAAACCCGCGGTCAGAGATCGTGGGTTCTAACCCCACCCGTGGTATGGGTTTAACATTTTCTCATTATTATTAACACTGTCATATTTTTTTTTCATAATTCGACGACTTTCCGGAGCTTTATCCCAACTTTCCGAAGATCGTAATTAAAGGGAATTAAAGTTACCCCAATCGTTTTCATTTTAAATTCCACCAGAAGCTGATTACTCTAAAGATTTAAAATAAAAGCAGGCCAAATTACAGACCATTTTGACCTTAATCCAACTGAGTAGTGAATGTATCCCGGGGAGAGGAAGTCTTGAGGATGTCAATTAGGATAATTATGCTTAATGTCCGGCGTTGGCGGCGGATGAGTGATTGTGATTGTATCTTTGGGGAGAGGCTAGTGTCCTGGGGTGGATTGTAAGGGGTTGTGTGCTGATGGGAAGGGGAGAGGGAAGGGAAGGAAGGGAAGGAATGGAAGGAAGGGAAGGAAGGGAAGGAAGGGAAGGAAGGGAAAGAAGGAAGTGGGTTACATTCCAAGGATAACTTATTAATGGGGGATAATGGTGTTATTCCTCCACACACACACACACACACACACACACACACACACACAAACACACACACACACACACACACACACACACACACACACACACACACAAACACACACACACACACACACACATAAACCAAACGTCTATGGATGCGAGCCTTTGACAGAAGGGAACTGACCATAGGGGTCATGCATTGACTGGGGTATGATGAAGTCATGATGAAAGAGAGAGAGAGAGAGAGATGAGTTAATTTTTGCCCGGAAACACGACAGGCACACATCAACACGGAGGCTCCTTCAGCAACAACCACGCTGGATCACTGCGTGGTTGAAGACGCTGGCGAGGACAGGCGACGGGCCAGCATGATCCTGGGGGAGGGGGAAACGAACCGAGATTACAAGGCCGGGGAGATCGCTCTTCACAATCCCACGCGATTGTGATGACTGCCACGCCACCTGACTACCTGTCCTCGCTAACCCCCCCCCCCCAAAAACACAATTATTAATCGCCAAGAAGCCCCAGGGAGTTATCATTCATTATCATTCTCACCTACTTGACTAATTCGGTAATCATCCGTGTGTGGGGAGATGATTAAAGGAAGAACTGTTCACAGTGTTTACTGAATTGGCTGAAGGTGCATCTGGTATGACAGGTATAAAAAACGTACTGGACTTCCTCCTGGCAATAATAACTTCTATTAAAAAAAATATAGCCAGTTCAAAGACATTTTAACGATAATGTTGATATATATCACCTTCTCATTTCAATTCTTTCCCAAGAGTCAACAGTAGAGAATTTTTCTCAGAGGTAAGTTGTCTGTGTCTCAGTTTAAATATTATATATTGCTTTCATTTTCTTTGTTTTGTCAAAATTTATTTGTACAAACTGCAACAAAAGTTTCAATATATTTTTTCTGTTTATTGTACATTTAAAGAGGACTCTGAGAAGAAATTTAATGAAGTGAGTCCAGGGAGCGAAAACTGAGAGTTTTAAATAAAGAATATAGTGGCACGCATTTATATATATATATATATATATATATATATATATATATATATATATATATATATATATATATATATATATATAACAACACGGCACTAGCCAAGGATTCGAACCCATGTTGTACTGGCCTGCCTTATGGTAAGCGAGAACCACATGACGCTTTTTAAACCACAGGACCAACCAACCCTACAAGAATGGCGCAGCCAGCACACAGCTAGCTGTTGGGCCGCCATCCGAGGGCATACGGAGGTGTGGGAGCTTCTAAGCTAATTTCATTCTCATCCCTGTTTGGTGTACTAGCCTCACGAGCAGTATTTATATATTATTGTAACCAAGAACGAGTGGAATTGATCAATAACCACCACTCGTTCTTGGTCACAATAATATAAAATACTGCTCGTTGAACTAGTACACCAAACAGAGACTAGAATGAAATTAGCCTAGAGTCATCCGCACCATCGTGTGTCCTTGGGTAACGAGTACAACATCCAGTTCCGCTGGATGCGCTACTCTTAAGGATTGTATGGTCCAGTGGATTAGGGCGTCATGGGTTTTCGCCCACCATGAGGCAGGCCAAAGTAACATGGGTTCGAGTCCTTGGCTAGTGCAGTGTTGTTATTCATATATATATATTAACTATACAGACGTTTGTAACATTCCAATCAATTTTAATTACAATTAACATTTTTATTTTCCAAAGAAAATAAATAACATAAAAACGAGTAAAGATATACAATACAGGAAGGTAGAGAGGCAGCGCGTCCAGTCTTGTGTCACTTCTCTCTCAAATCGATTTTGAGGGAGGTTAAGCGAAGGTGGTCGCAGCATCTTAGGAGACAATGATGCACACAATCTCTAGCGTGGGAACACCCGTCATAGACGCTGCGAGATGTAATATGAATAATAATAATAGCAACAACAATAATAATAATAATAATAATAATAATAATAATAAAAATAATAATAATAATACCCCTATTAACTCACGTGAAAGTCCCACTCATATCCAAACGCGTCTCGCTTGTGTATTTATCTAACGTAAATTTGAAGCTACCAAAGGTTTTAGCTTCAATGACCCTACCAGGCAAACTGTTCCACTCATCGACTACTCTGTTTCCACACCAATACTTTCTTATGGGTATCCAGAGACTGCAGAGTTCTGAGCACCTAACAGGTCCATTTTTTTCGGCACAGATAACAAATTTTCTTAATTAAAATTCACATCAACATAGACGTTGTGACTGACAACAAACTGTTTATAATTATAACCATAATTTTTAAAGGGGTGGAGGGGTAAGCCAGTTGGAGGCCTCGGTCAGATGACCTAAAGCTCCAGCGGCGGGTTATTACATGACTTAGACCCGAGTCAGAAAACACTTGTCCTCTTTCCTGACAAATCTTACCTCACCTAACCTAGAACTACGCGTGTAGTTTGAATCTGCTGTCAGTGGTACTCAATATTTCCATTACTTCATGATTCCATTGTCTGTAAGATGATAAATTGATCACGAGAGCAGAAATTTGCTGCTGACGGCAGCTAATTAACATAGATGGAGGCTGATCATATTAGCAGACTTTCGCGATCATAGACCTGAATAAACTTACTGACTTACTGACTTACTTACTGACTTACTGACTTACTTACTGACTTACTGACTTACTTACTGACTTACTGACTTACTTACTGACTTACTGACTTACTGACTTACTGGCCTACTTAGTGGCCTACAAGACACACGTCAGACTAAACTGACCAAGCTAGTAGTTACGAGTCAGTTCCTCTCTGAGTCGCCTCTCCCCCCAAGGCAATTTTCTCATATAACTTGGTCACACCAATTCATCAAATACAATTGTTGCTGATGCACGCCAGCAAATAAACACGAACAAATACACCGACGCAAAAACACACACACACACCCAAGGAAACATAACATTGAGCAGTCTAGCTACTGCAAGGACGAGTAAGTGGACACTTTAGCTGCAACAATGTGCAACTCACACATACACACACACACACACACACACACACACACACACACACACACACACACACACACACACACACACACACACACATATATATATATATATATATATATATATATATATATATATATATATATATATATATATATATATATATATATATGTCGTGCCGAATATGTAAAACTGGTCAATTAGCAAGAACTCATTTAAAATTAAGTCCTTTCTAAAATTTTCTCTTATACGTTTAAATATATACTTTTTTCATTAATGTTGATGTAAAAATTTATAATTTTGCACTAAAAGGAACTTAGAAAACTTACCTAACCTTATTATAACAAGAACAATTTATTTTAGCCTAACCCAACTAAACATATTTTAGATTTGTTTACAATAATTTAATAGGTTCAGAATGATTTTGGCGAAATTATTGCATACACAAATTTTCACTTGTCCTCTATGGCAAGATGAACGTTGCTATTTAAGCCAAGATCGCAAGTTCTGCCTATTCGGCACGACATATATATATATATATATATATATATATATATATATATATATATATATATATATATATATATATATATATATATATATATATATATATATATATAATATATATATATAAATAGGTAACACGGTCCGAGACCAGACCCACTAGTTGCTGGCCTGATCGAATGGACTATCAGAGCCAGACGCACGCAGGTCAGCGTCTGCACAACAGCCTGGCTGATCAAGAACTGATTTGAGGAACTCGCCACATTCCTTCATGAAGACAAACACAGATAAATTAGTAATTCCCACTTTATGTGTGAAAAAATGGGGTGGGGGACCAGGTGTGTTGACGAGCCTTGGTCCCCTCACATTTATTTAATCCTTAGTGGTATCATTGCCGGTGCACTAGACTGGAGGAATTTAGCATCATCGGCCAAGCCCCTTGTTTGACCAGAGTTCCAAACAAGCCAGAAAGGAATAAATAAGAGTAAAGACGAAGGAAGAGAGAAACGCAACAGAAGATAATTGGCAAGAACAAGGAAGGGCCAAATATTTTTATTTACGTTTGTTTAAATTAATGTACCAGAAAAAATTTGGAGCAATGAGAAGAATGTGACCATGATAGTGGTGGTGTGACCATGATAGTGGTGGTGTGACCATGATAGTGGTGGTGTGACCATGATAGTGGTGGTGTGACCATGATAGTGGTGGTGTGACCATGATAGTGGTGGTGTGACCATGATAGTGGTGGTGTGACCATGATAGTGGTGGTGTGACCATGATAGTGGTGGTGTGACCATGATAGTGGTGTTGTGACCATGATAGTGGTGATGTGACCATGATAGTGGTGGTGTGACCATGATAGTGGTGGTGTGACCATGATAGTGGTAGTGTGACCATGATAGTGGTGGTGTGACCATGATAGTGGTGGTGTGACCATGATAGTGGTGGTGTGACCATGATAGTGGTGGTGTTACCATGATAGTGGTGGTGTGACCATGATAGTGGTGGTGTGACCATGACAGTGGTGGTGTGACCATGATAGTGGTGGTGTGACCATGACAGTGGTGGTGTGACCATGATAGTGGTGGTGTGACCATGATAGTGGTGGTGTGACCATGATAATGGTGGAGTGACCATGATAGTTGTGGTGTGACCATGATAGTGGTGGTGTGACCATGATAGTGGTGGTGTGACCATGATAGTGATGGTGTGACCATGATAGTGGTGGTGTGACCATGATAGTGGTGGTGTGACCATGATAGTGATGGTGTGACCATGATAGTGGTGGTGTGACCATGATAGTGGTGGTGTGACCATGATAATGGTGGAGTGACCATGATAGTGGTGGTGTGACCATGATAGTGGTGGTGTGACCATGATAGTGGTGGTGTGACCATGATAGTGGTGGTGTGACCATGATAGTGGTGGTGTGACCATGATAGTGGTGGTGTGACCATGACAGTGGTGGTGTGACCATGACAGTGATGGTGTGACCATGATAGTGGTGGTATGACCATGATAGTGGTGGTGTGACCATGACAGTGGTGGTGTGACCATGATAGTGGTGGTGTGACCATGATAGTGGTGGTGTGACCATGACAGTGGTGGTGTGACCATGATAGTGGTGGTGTGACCATGATAGTGGTGGTGTAACCATGATAATGGTGGAGTGACCATGATAGTGGTGGTGTGACCAAGATAGTGGTGGTGTGACCATGATAGTGGTGGTGTGACCATGATAGTGGTGGTGTGACCATGATAATGGTGGAGTGACCATGATAGTGGTGGTGTGACCATGACAGTGGTGGTGTGACCATGATAGTGGTGGTGTGACCATGACAGTGGTGGTGTGACCATGATAGTGGTGGTGTGACCATGATAGTGGTGGTGTGACCATGACAGTGGTGGTGTGACCATGATAGTGGTGGTGTGACCATGATAGTGGTGGTGTGACCATGATAATGGTGGAGTAACCATGATAGTGGTGGTGTGACCATGATAGTACTGGTGTGACTATGATAGTGGTGGTGTGACCATGATAGTGGTGGTGTGACCATAATAATGGTGGAGTGACCATGATAGAGGTGGTGTGACCATGATAGTGGTGGAGTGACCATGATAGTGGTGGTGTGACCATGATAGTGGTGGTGTGACCATGATAGTGGTGGTGTGACCATGATAGTGGTGGTGTGACCATGATAGTGGTGGTGTGACCATGATAGTGGTGGTGTGACCATGATAGTGGTGGTGTGACCATGATATCATGTGGGAGTTCGATACGTGGATTAGGGTAGAAATACTCACGTAGGCTGTTATACGTATAATTACTGTTATGTGGACAGAGCTCTTGCCAGCCGTACCTATCTCCTTGGTTACACTCGTAAAACTGGCCAGGCGGCTGGCCAGTACCCCGTAGTGGGTGTTTTGAAATAGTGTCAGCTCAGCACAATATGAAGACGTGACTCAAGACGGTTGGTCGTTGAGTCAACGGACGGTTACTGGTAACTGGTTACTACTGAGACTGGTAACTGGTTACTACTACTGAGAATGATAGTGGTGGTGTGACCATGATAGTGGTGGTGTGACCATGATAGTGGTGGTGTGACCATGATAGTGGTGGTGTGACCATGAAAGTGGTGGTGTGACCATGATAGTGGTGGTGTGACCATTATAGTGGTGTTGTGACCATGATAGTGGTGGTGTGACCATGATAGTGGTGGTGTGACCATGATAGTGGTGGTGTGACCATGATAGTGGTGGTGTGACCATGGCAATGGTGGTGTGACCATGATAGTAGTGGTGGCGTGACCATGATAGTGGTGGTGATACCATAATAGTAGTGGTGGTGGTACAATAGTGGTGGTGGTACTAGTGGTGATGGTACTACTGGTGGTGGTACTACTAGTGGTGGTACAGTAGTGGTGGTGGTACAATAATGGAGGTGGTAGAGCAGTGGTACGACAGTGGTGGCGGTGGTACAGTAGTGATGTTGGTACAATAATGGTGGTTATACAATATTGGTGGTGGTACAATTGTGGTGGTGGTACAATAGTGGTGGTGGTACAAAGGTGGAAGTGGTGCAGTAGTGGTGGTGGTACAATAGTGGTGGTGGTGCAATAATGTTGGTGGTACAATAGTTTTGGTGGTACAATTGTGGTTGTGGTACAATAGTGGTGGTGGTGCAATAATGATGGTGGTACAATAGTGCTGGTGGTACAATTGTGGCGGTGGTACAATAGTGGTTGTGGTACAATAGTGGTTGTGGTACAATAGTGGGGGTGTTACAATAGTGTTGGTGGTACAATAGTGTTGGTGAAACAATAGTGGTGGTGGTACAATAGTGGTGGTGGTACAATAGTGGTGGTGGTACAACAGTGTTGGTGGTACAATAGTGTTCTTGGTACAATAGTGTTGGTGGTACAATAGTGGTGGTGGCGCAATAGTGGTTATGGTACAATATTGGTGGTGGTGCAATTATGTTGGTGGTACAATAGTGTTGGTGGTACAATAGTGTTGGTGGTACAATGGTGGTGGTGGTGGTACAATAGTGGGGGTGTTACAATAGTGTTGGTGGTACAATAGTGGTGGTGGTACAATAGTGGTGGTGATTCAATAGTGGTGGTTGTACAATAGTGGTAGTGGTACAATAGTGTTGGTGGTACAATAGTGTTGGTGGTACAATAGTGTTGGGGGTACAATAGTGTTGGTGGTACAATAGTGGTGGTGGTACAATAGTGGCAGTGTTACAATAGTGTTTGTGGTACAATAGTGTTGGTGATACAATAGTGGTGGTGGTACAATAGTGGTTGTGGTACAATAGTGGTGGTGGTACAACAGTGTTGGTGGTACAATAGTGTTCTTGGTACAATAGTGTTGGTGGTACAATAGTGGTGGTGGTGCAATAGTGGTTATGGTACAATAGTGGTGGTGGTGCAATAATGTTGGTGGTACAATAGTGTTGGTGGTACAATTGTAGTGGTGGTACAATAATGCTGGTGGTACAATAATGTTGGTGATACAATGGTGGTGGTGGTACAATAGTGAGGGTGTTACAATAGTGTTGGTGGTACAATAGTGGTGGTGTTACAATAGTGGTGGTGGTTCAATAGTGGTGGTGGTACAATAGTGGTAGTGGTACAATAGTGTTGGTGGTACAATAGTGTTGGTGGTACAATAGTGTTGGTGGTACAATAGTGGTGGTGGTACAATTGTGGTGGTGGTGGCACAATAGTGGTGGTGGTACAATAGTGGTGGTGGTGCAATAATGTTGGTGGTACAATAGTGTTGGTGGTACAGTAGTGTTGGTGGTACAATAGTGGTGGTGGTACAATAGTGTTTGTGGTACAATGGTGGTGGTGGTACAATAGTGGGGGTATTACAATAGTGTTGGTGGTACAATAGTGGTGGTGGTACAATAATGGTGGTGGCACAATAGTGGTGGTGGCACAATAGTGGTGGTGGCACAATAGTGGTGGTGGCACAATAGTGGTGGTGGCACAATAGTGGTGGTGGTACAATAGTGGTGGTGGCACAATAGTGGTGGTGGCACAATAGTGGTGGTGGCACAAAAGTGGTGGTGGCACAATAGTGGTGGTGGCACAATAGTGGTGGTGGCACAATAGCAGTGGTGGTGGCACAATAGTGGTGGTGGCACAATAGTGGTGGTGGCGGCAAAATAGTGGTGGTGGCACAATAGTGGTGGTGGCACAATAGTGGTGGTGGCACAATAGTGGTGGTGGCACAATAGTGGTGGTGGCACAATAGTGGTGGTGGCACAATAGTGGTGGTGGCACAATAGTGGTGGTGCCACAATAGTGGTGGTGGCACAATAGTGGTGGTGGCACAATAGTGGTGGTGGCACAATAGTGGTGGTGGCACAATAGTGGTGGTGGCACAATAGTGGTGGTGGCACAATAGTGGTGGTGGCACAATAGTGGTGGTGGCACAATAGTGGTGGTGACACAATAGTGGTGGTGGCACAATAGTGGTGGTGGCACAATAGTGGTGGTGGCACAATAGTGGTGGTGGCACAATAGTGGTGGTGGCACAATAGTGGTGGTGGCACAATAGTGGTGGTGGCACAGTAGTGGAGGTGGCACAATAGTGGTGGTGGCACAATAGTGGTGGTGGTGATGGTGGCACAATAGTGGTGGTGGCACAATAGTGGTGGTGGCACAATAGTGGTGGTGGCACAATAGTGGTGGTGGCACAATAGTGGTGGTGGCACAATAGTGGTGGTGACACAATAGTGGTGGTGGCACAATAGTGGTGGTGGCACAATAGTGGTGGTGACACAATAGTGGTGGTGGCACAATAGTGGTGGTGGCACAATAGTGGTGGTGGCACAATAGTGGTGGTGGCACAATAGTGGTGGTGGCACATTAGTAGTGGTGGTGGTGGTGGTGGCACAATAGTGGTGGTGGCACAATAGTGGTGGTGACACAATAGTGGTGGTGGCACAATAGTGGTGGTGGCACAATAGTGGTGGTGGCACAATAGTGGTGGTGGCACAATAGTGGTGGTGGCACAATAGTGGTGGTGACACAATAGTGGTGGTGGCACAATAGTGGTGGTGGCACAATAGTGGTGGTGGCACAATAGTGGTGGTGGCACAATAGTGGTGGTGGCACAATAGTGGTGGCGGCACAATAGTGGTGGTGGCACAATAGTGGTGATGGTGGTGGTGGCACAATAGTGGTGGTGGCACAATAGTGGTGGTGGTGGTGGTGACACAATAGTGGTGGTGGCACAATAGTGGTGGTGGCACAATAGTGGTGGTGGCACAATAGTGGTGGTGGCACAATAGTGGTGGTGGCACAATAGTGGTGGTGGCACAATAGTGGTGGTGGCACAATAGTGGTGGTGGCACAATAGTGGTGGTGGCACAGTAGTGGTGGTGGCACAGTAGTGGTGGTGGCACAGTAGTGGTGGTGGCACACTAGTGGTGGTGGCACAATAGTGGTGGTGGCACAATAGTGGTGGTGGCACAATAGTGGTGGTGGCACAATAGTGGTGGTGGCACAATAGTGGTGGTGGCACAATAGTGGTGGTGGCACAATAGTGGTGGTGGCACAATAGTGGTGGTGGCACAATAGTGGTGGTGGCACAATAGTGGTGGTGGCACAATAGTGGTGGTGGCACAATAGTGGTGGTGGCACAATAGTGGTGGTGGCACAATAGTGGTGGTGACACAATAGTGGTGGTGGCACAATAGTGGTGGTGGCACAATAGTGGTGGTGGTGGTGGTGGCACAATAGTGGTGGTGACACAATAGTGTGGTGGCACAATAGTGGTGGTGGCACAATAGTGGTGGTGGCACAATAGTGGTGGTGGCACAATAGTGGTGGTGGCACAATAGTGGTGGTGGCACAATAGTGGTGGTGACACAATAGTGGTGGTGGCACAATAGTGGTGGTGGCACAATAGTGGTGGTGGCACAATAGTGGTGGTGGCACAATAGTGGTGGTGGCACAATAGTGGTGGTGGCACAATAGTGGTGGTGGCACAATAGTAGTGGTGGCACAATAGTGGTGGTGGCACAATAATGGTGGTGGCACAATAGTGGTGGTGGCACAATAGTGGTGGTGGCACAATAGTGGTGGTGGCACAATAGTGGTGGTGGCACAATAGTGGTGGTGGCACAATAGTGGTGGTGGCACAATAGTGGTGGTGGCACAATAGTGGTGGTGGCACAATAGTGGTGGTAGTTGATGCAAACTTATGTCATATACCATTTGAAAACCCAGAAAGCTAATTATTATTATTATTATTATTATTATTATTATTATTATTATTATTATTATTATTATTATTATTATTATTATTATTATTATGATTATTATTATTATTATCACTAATACATTATCATCCTTAAAAAAATCACGAAAACAGTAAAATCCGCAAACCGAAAATCAGAAAAAAATATATCAAAATCTTTCCATTCTTTTTTATAATAAATTTTATCATTCTACTCCGTTTTTTCTCCCCCGGGAGTGAAACATTTATGGGGAGCCTCAATACCGTATTCTAGCTCCCCGGGGAGCCGGCCGGGGCAGCAGGTGTGGGTGCTAGTCATGAATATCATATAGATTGGATTAGGGTGCATTGGGTTTGATGGGTTCATTGGGTTTGCTGGGTTCATGGAGGAGGGGGAGGAATGGGGGGATGTAGGGATGATAGAGGGAGATAGGGAGAGAGGTAGGGGTAATAGGGAGAGATAAATGGGGATAGGTGTTTTAGGTGGTGATGATGATAGGGTGAAAAGTGGATGGGATAAAGGAAATAGACAGGGATAGAGACCTAGTCTGGGACTAGGTGTCTATCTCTCTATCCCAGGTTAACTTAAAGTTACTCACAGGTGAGCTACGGATCATCTATAGCCGATGCGTCAAATAACCGACGCAGATAAATGCGTCAGAAAACTGACGTATGAAAGAGTCTGGGTTGGCCGCTGGTAATTATCAACGATAATGACCTGTGTCCTCATTGCCTCATCATTACGCTTCAAGGTGCATTAGGCACGGTAGTTGACTCAAGAGGGATGGGGGCAGGCGCCCCCTCGCCTCACGTTAATTACAGGTGTTCCAGCATCACATACACACAGTTGTGTACCTATGTGTGTGTGTGGTACACAGTACCAATGTACCCGTAGTTGCTCAGTAGATTATTGGAACTACCTGCAGAGTGTTCCAGGCCCGGATCATATATATATATATATATATATATATATATATATATATATATATATATATAT
>NC_091326.1:4420518-4448018 GCF_038502225.1 Cherax quadricarinatus | reverse complement strand
TTTAATCAATGATAGTCTGACACTACATTATCTCGTCTCTCCTTGAGTGACTCGTCATATACTTGTTGATTCCACTGCCGCTGGGATGGGCTACCAAGGACGTAGCAGAATCCGAGGGAGGGCTAGAGTGAGGCATGACTTAATTTACACTGATCATAGGAGCCTCTGGTTACTCATTGCTCACAAGAGCCTTTGGGGGGAGCCCCCTGTGGTACAAAGACGAAGGTAAATGCGTTCATCAGCTGTCAGAATCTCTATCACCACCAACTCTCAGAACCTCCATCACCACCAACTGTCAGAACCTCCATCACCACCAACTCTCAGAACCTCCATCCCCACCACCTCTCAGAACCTCCATCCCCACCACCTTTCAGAACCTCCATCACCACCAGCTGTCAGAACCTCCATCACCACCAGCTGTCAGAACCTCCATCACCACCTACTCTCAGAACCTCCATCACCACCAACTCTCAGAACTTCAATCACCACTAACTCTCAGAGCCTCCATCACCACCCACACCACTTGGGTCTCCAGGTACGGGACAAGAGGTCTGACTTTTATCCTTTCGGCTCCAAGAGCTATTTATTTCTTAACATATCCCACCCCTCCAGCCTTCAGGGTTACTGGAACACAGTCTCCACCGTCACCCAGACGTTACAAACGATGAAGGACGAAGAGCAACAGGAGAAGATGGGGGCTGGGGAAATATTAGTTTATTCACAAAACACAACATGTGTCAAACCCCTGCGGGTCTCAGAGTGCCGGAGGAAGAAGGGGTCGATCATGAGTCGAAAAGTCAAAAGCTTCGTGATATATCAGAAGTGGTTATGGAGTCTTCGTTGAAGGAATACTCGAAGACAGTAATTTATACCATTTATCTCCAAAAGACGAAGAAGGCGGTAGCAGTAAAAGGTGAGATAGTAAGAGGTGAAGAAGACAGTGGTATTAAGAGACGAAGAAGATGGTGGTAATAAGAGACGAAGGAGGACGAAAAGTAAGGAATAAGTCGTGTGGAAAGTTACCCGAACTACCGTGTGTATGCTGTGTGTGGTACTCTGAGGTGTGTTTACGACCTGAGAAAGTCTGTGTGGGGGCAAAACGTTGCCGATAACGGATCGCATTTGTGTCTTGATCCATCGTGTCGGTATATCATCTCTGTCTCTTTATTTCTATACGTTCTAAAAAATATTCTGAGTCTAAATTTTTAGAAAGAAGAAGTGAGAAGAAGAATAAGAAGGGTAGAGAATAAGGAGGAAGAGAAGAGAAAAGAAGAGAGAGTCAGAAGTTGCGATTCTTCCCTCCAGTGGCGGTGAAAGGTTAAGTAGAAGTGATTTAGAACAATTTGAATACCACAGTAAAGATATCGTGTGTGTGTGTGTGTGTGTGTGTGTGTGTGTGTGTGTGTGTGTGTGTGTGTGTGTGTGTGTGTATGTGTATGTGTATGTGTGTGTGTGTGTGTGTGTGTGTGTGAGTGTGTGCTTAATGTTTTTACTGTATATTTTCACACACGTTCTTGAATAGACTGTCTCTCAAGTGACGTCAGGACCGACCTGCTATTTTGAGACAGCAATTGTAGGCCGTTATGGGTTATCCATGGATGTTAGACTCTTGGAATTTTTGCTTCTAAACATGTCGTTATATTTAGCTCGTCATCTGTCATTATTTATCAGAAATATACTGCGATGATCACGCAAACACGCACGAGCATATAAACAAGCAAGCACTCAAACACACACCCACACACACACACACACCTACACACACACACCCACACACACACACACACACACACACACACACACACACACACACACACACACACACACACACACACACACACACACACACACACACACACACAGGTATGAGAAACTTCCTGCAGGAGGTTCAGTGGGACAGAGAAATGGTAGGAAAATCAGTAAACGAGATGATGGAATATGTGGCAACAAAGTGCAAGGAGGCAGAGGAAAGTTTTGTTCCCAAGGGCAACAGAAATAATAGGAAGACCAAAACGAGTCCTTGGTTTACCCGAAGGTGTAGGGAGGCAAAAACTAAGTGCAACAGAGAATGGAAAAGGTACAGGAGGCATAGGACCCAGGAAAACAAGGAGATTAGTAGAAGAGCCAGAAACGAGTATGCACAGATAAGGAGGGAGGCCCAGCGACAGTATGAAAACGACATAGCATCGAAAGTCAAATCTGACCCGAAACTGCTGTATAGCCACATTAGGAGGAAGACAACAGTCAAAGACCAGGTGATAAGGCTGAGGAAAGAAGGTGGAGAACTCACAAGAAACGATCAAGAGGTATGTGAGGAGCTCAACACGAGATTTAAGGAAGTATTTACAGTAGAGACAGGAAGGACTCTGGGGGGACAGACCAGATGGGGACACCAGCAAGGAATACACCAACAAGTGTTGGACGACATACATACAGATGAGGAGGAGGTGAAGAAACTGCTAAGGGACATCGATACCTCAAAGGCAATGGGACCGGACAACATCTCCCCGTGGGTCCTTAGAGAGGGAGCAGATATGTTGTGCGTGCCACTTACCACAATCTTCAACACATCCCTGGAAACTGGGCAACTACCTGAGGTATGGAAGACGGCAAATGTAGTTCCCATTTTTAAAAAAGGAGACAGAAAAGAGGCACTAAACTATAGACCTGTGTCATTGACGTGTATAGTATGCAAAATTATGGAGAAGATTATCAGGAGGAGAGTGGTGGAGCACCTGGAACGGAACAAGAGTATAAATGCCAACCAGCACGGATTCACGGAAGGCAAATCCTGTGTCACAAACCTTCTGGAGTTTTATGATAAAATAACAGAAGTAAGACACGAGAGAGAGGGGTGGGTTGATTGCATCTTCTTGGACTGTAAGAAGGCCTTTGACACAGTTCCTCACAAGAGATTAGTGCAGAAGCTAGAGCATCAGGCGCATATAACAGGAAGGGCACTGCAATGGATCAGAGAATACCTGACAGGGAGGCAACAACGAGTCATGGTACGTAATGATGTATCACAGTGGGCACCTGTGACGAGCGGGGTCCCACAGGGGTCGGTCCTAGGACCAGTGCTATTTTTGGTATATGTGAACGACATGACGAAAGGGTTAGACTCAGAAGTGTCCCTGTTTGCAGATGATGTGAAGTTAATGAGGAGAATTAAATCTGATGAGAACCTGGCAAGACTTCAAAGAGACCTGGACAGACTGGACACCTGGTCCAGCAAATGGCTTCTCGAATTTAATACTGCCAAATGCAAAGTCATGAAGATAGGGGAAGGGCACAGAAGACCACAGACAGAGTATAGGCTAGGTGGCCAAAGACTGCAAACCTCACTCAAGGAGAAAGATCTTGGGGTGAGTATAACACCGAGCATGTCTCCGGAAGCACACATCAATCAGATAACTGCTGCAGCATATGGGCGCCTGGCAAACCTGAGAACAGCATTCCGATACCTTAGTAAGGAATCATTCAAGACACTGTACATCGTGTATGTCAGGCCCATACTGGAGTATGCAGCACCTGTTTGGAACCCGCACTTGATAAAGCACGTCAAGAAACTAGAGAAAGTACAAAGGTTTGCGACAAGGTTAGTTCCAGAGCTAAGGGGAATGTCCTATGAAGAAAGATTAAGGGAAATCGGCCTGACGACACTGGAGGACAGGAGGGTCAGGGGAGACATGATAACGACATAAAAATACTGCGTGGAATAGACAAGGTGGACAAAGACAGGATGTTCCAGGGAGGGGACACAGAAACAAGAGGCCACAATTGGAAGTTGAAGACACAAATGAGTCAGAGAGATAGTAGGAAGTATTTCTTCAGTCATAGAGTTGTAAGGCAGTGGAATAGCCTAGAAAATGACGTAGTGGAGGCAGGAACCATACACAGTTTTAAGACGAGGTTTGATAAAGCTCATGGAGCGGGGAGAGAGAGGGCCTAGTAGCAACCGGTGAAGAGGCGGGGCCAGGAGCTAGGACTCGACCCCTGCAACCACAAATAGGTGAGTACAAATAGGTGAGTACACAATGTTGACCTTTTTCCTAACTTCTAAATTCCCTAACCTGGCTTTCGTTTTCCACTTTTCTATCCAATCACGGCTTGATGACAGTCCAGAACGAATCGAAAAGGCGTCCGTGTGGCCTACGTCTGTGACCTGAGGTAGTTCCTTGTGCGTTAAGCGTGTGTCCTGAGCCCTGTCCCGTGTCCTGAGCCCTGTCCCGAGTCCAGAGCTCTGCCCCGTGTCTTGATCCCTGCCCTGTGTCCTGAGCCCTGGCTTGTGTCCTGAGCGAGGCCCTGTGTCCTGAGCACTGGCTTGTGTCCTGAGCCCTGTCCCGAGTCCAGAGCTCTGCCCCGTGTCTTGATCCCTGCCCTGTGTCCTGAGCCCTGGCTTGTGTCCTGAGCGAGGCCCTGTGTCCTGAGCACTGGCTTGTGTCCTGAGCCCTGCCCAGTGTCTTGTACTCTGCCCTGTGTCCTGAGCCCTGCCCTGTGTCCTGAACCCTGCCCTGTGTCCTGAGCCCTGCCCTGTGTCCTGAGCCCTGCCCTGTGTCCTCACCCCTGCCCTGTGTCCTGAGCCCTGCCCTGTGTCCTCAACCCTGCCCTGTGTCCTCAACCCTGCCCTGTGTCCTGAGCTCTGCCCTGTGTCCTGAGCCCTGTCCAGTGTCCTCACCCCTACCCTGTGTCACGAGCCCTGCCCTGTGTCCTGAACCCTACCCTGTGTCCTGAGCCTTGCCCTGTGTCCTGAACCCTGCCCTGTGTCACGAACCCTGCCTTGCGTCCTGAACCCTACCCTGTGTCCTGAGCCCTGCCCTGTGTCCTGAGCTCTACCATGTGTCCTGAACCCTGCCCTGTGTCCTGAGCCCTGCCCTGTGTCCTGAGCCCTGCCCTGTGTCCTCAACCCTGCTCTGTGTCCCGAGCCCTGCCCTGTTTCCTCAACCCTGCCCTGTGTCCTGAGCCCTGTCCTGTGTCCTGAGCCCTGCCCTGTGTCCTCAACCCTGCCCTGTGTCCTGAGCCCTGCCCTGTGTCCTGAACTCTCTCCTGTGTCTTGAGCCCTGCCCTGTGTCCTTAACCCTGCCCTGTGTCCTGAACCCTGCCCTGTGTCCTGAGCCCTGCCCTGTGTCAAGAACCCTGTCCTGTGTCTTGAGCCCTGCCCTGTGTCCTCAACCCTGCCCTGTGTCCTCAACCCTGCCCTGTGTCCTGAGCCTTGCTCTGTGTCCTTAACCCTGCCCTGTGTCCTGAGCCCTGCCCTGTGTCCTGAACCCTGCCCTGTGTCCTGAACCCTGCCCTGTGTCCTGAGCCCTGCCCTGTGACCTGAACCCTGCCCTGTGTCCTGAGCCCTGCCCTGTGTCCTCAACTCTGCCCTGTGTCCTGAGCCCTGCCCTGTATCCTCAACGCTTCCCTGTGTCCTGAGCCCTGCCCTGTGTCCTGAGCCCTGCCCTGTGTCCTCAGCCCTGCCCTGTGTCCTCAACCCTGCCCTGTGTTCTGAGCCCTGCCCTGTGCCCTCAGCCCTGTCCTGTGTCCTCAACCCTGCCCTGTGTCATGAGCCCTGCCCTGTGTCCTCAACCCTGCCCTGTGTCATGAGCCCTGCCCTGTGTCCTCAACCCTACCCTGTGTTCTCAACCCTGCCCTGTGTCCTCAGCCCTGCCCTGTGTCCTCAGCCCTGCCCTGTGTCCTCAACCCTGCCCTGCGTCCTGAGCCCTGCCCTGTGTCCACAGCCCTGCTCTGTGTCCTGAGCCTTGCTCTTTGTCCTCAACTCTGCCCTGTGTCCTGAGCCCTGCCCTGTGTCCTGAGCCCTGCCCTGCGTCCTCAACCCTGCCCTGTGTCCTGAGCCCTGCCCTGTGTCCTCAGCAATGCCCTGTGTCCTGAGCCTTGCCCTGTGTCCTCAACCCTGCCCTGCGTCCTCAACCCTGCCCTGTGTCCTGAGCCCTGCCCTGTGTCCTGAGCCCTGCTTTGTGTCCTCAACCCTGCCCTGTATTCTGAGCCCTGCCCTGTGTCCTGAGCCCTGCCCTGTGTCCTCAGCCCTGCCCTGTGTCCTGAGCCCTGCCCTGTGTCCTCAACCCTGCCCTGTGTCCTCAACCCTGCCCTGTGTCCTGAGCCCTGCCCTGTGTCCTGAGCCCTGCCCTGTGTCCTGAGCCCTGCCCTGTGTCCTCAACCCTGCCCTGTGTCCTGAGCCCTGCCCTGTGCCCTGAGCCCTGCCCTGTGTCCTAAACCCTGCCCTGCGTCCTGAGCCCTGCTCTGTGTCCTCAGCCCTGCCCTGTGTCCTCAACCCTGCCCTGTGTCCTGAGCCCTGCCCTGTGCCCTCAGCCCTGACCTGTGTCCTCAACCCTGCCCTGTGTCATGAGCCCTGCCCTGTGTCCTCAACCCTGCCCTGTGTCCTGAGCCCTGCCCTGTGTCCTGAGCCCTGCCCTGTGTTCTCAACCCTGCCCTGTGTTCTGAGCCCTGCCCTGTGTCCTGAGCCCTGCCCTGTGTCCTGAGCCCCGCCCTGTGTCATGAGCCCTGCCCTGTGTCATCAACCCTGCCCTGTGTCCTGAGCCCTGCCCTGTGTCCTGAGCCCTGCCCTGTGTCCTGAGCCCCGCCCTGTGTCATGAGCCCTGCCCTGTGTCTTCAACCCTGCCCTGTGCCCTCAGCCCTGCCCTGTGTCCTCAGCCCTGTCCTGTGTTCTGAGCCCTGCCCTGTGTCCTCAGCCCTGCCCTGTGTCCTCAGCCCTGCCCTGTGTCCTCAGCCCTGCCCTTACGCCTTAACACTCTTTATAAAGGTGTCAATCGATTTTTACCCAACAACTAATCTAACAACAGCAAACCACAAGTGTAGAGCGGGTCACAGGTGTTGGTTACAGGTGTATTTTACAGGGGGGTAGGTCACAGATGTTAGCTACAAACGAAGGTTACACATAGGAAATAGGTGCAGCATTTTATATCGACACATAACACACTCACATACACACACACACACACACACACACACACACACACACACACACACACACACACACACACACACGCACACACACAGACACACACACACACACGCACCTTGGGTACAAGTCCTCGGTGCATCGAAACAGGACTCGCTACTTCAGACAGCACTCAGAATACAGAGCCGCACATACAGATGATCTGAGTGGAAGAATAGGGGGTCAAGGTGAGGGTCAGTATTCCAGGTCACATGAATATAGGTCACATGCGTTAAAAACACAAGTGTACACACACACACACACACACACAGAGTAGAGTTAGGGAGGGATTTGATAAAGACGTATAAAATACTAAGAGGAATTGACAAGATAGGGACAAGATGTTCCAGAGATGGGAGACAGCAACAAGGGGACACAACTGGAAGCCGAAAACTTAGATGAGTCGCAGGGATGTTAGGAAGTACTTATTGAGCCATAGAGTCATCAGGAAGTGGAACAGTCTGGCGAGTGATGTAGTGGAGGCAGGAACCATACATAGCTTTAAGAAGATACCATGAAGCTCACGGAGCAGGGAGAGAGTGACCTAGTAGCGACCAGTGAAGAGGCGGGGCCAGGAGCTATGAATCGAACATGCAACCACAGGTGAGTACACACACACACACACGTGTACCATCATTAATGTAAATATACAACAAGAACATTCATTTTCCACTCTTCTTGCTCTTCTTCCACCTTCCACTCTCCTCCACCTCCTTCTCTTCCTCTTCCTCCTCCTCCTCCTCCTCCATCCACTATCTCTCCTCATTTTCCTCTCCTCTTTCCCCTCCTAAAAGCATTAATAAACGTCTTACAACTCAATACAAACAACAAAACTAAAAAAAATCTTAATAATATTAGAATAAACAGACACTAGTAGACGGAGGACAGAGCCTGCAATACTCCGAATGTTGAATCAGTCACCTAAAATACAGTCGAAGAACGACAATATCCACAATAGAAAGAACGACAATATCTACAACAGCAGAAAGAGTTTCAGTTTTAAACATGTAATACGTATTTCAGACCCCAACATCCTGTCGAGTCATGAGAGATGGGAAATGATGGAGAGATTGAAAGAGATTATATATATATATATATATATATATATATATATATATATATATATATATATATATATATATATATATATATATATATATATATATATATATATATATATATATATATGTCGTGCCGAATATGTAAAACTGGTCAATTAGCAAGAACTCATTTAAAATTAAGTCCTTTCTAAAATTTTCTCTTATACGTTTAAAGATATATTTTTTTCATTAATGTTGATTTAAAAATTTATAATTTTGCACCAAAAGGAACTTAGAAAACTTACCTAACCTTATTATAACAAGAACAATTTATTTTAGCCTAACCCAACTAAATATATTTTACATTTGTTTACAATAATTTAATACTAAACAAACACAGTGAAATATTTTTTTTTCGTTAGATTCAGAATGATTTTGGCGAAATTATTGCATACACAAATTTTCACTTCTCCTATATGGCAAGATGAACGTTGCTATTTAAGCCAAGATCGCAAGTTCTGCCTATCCGGCACGACATATATATATATATATATATATATATATATATATATATATATATATATATATATATATATATATATATATATATATATATATATATATATATATATATATATATATATATATATATATATATATATATATATATATCTCCCGTTATACTTCGCATGACACTGGTCGTTGCGCCACTCTGTTATCTTCGCTATAAATAGGCAAGCGGGACGTTTTGTCGTTCTGAATTTAGATTCGTACGTTCGTGCTTGTGTGGGTTAGCTACTGATTGTCAAACGCGCCAGTCGATAGGCATTTTTCCTGTGTATTGTGTGTGTAGAGACGGAGAGAGAGAGAGAGAGAGAGAGAGAGAGAGAGAGAGAGAGAGAGAGGGGGGGGGGGAGAGCACTGGTGAATCACACTCAGGATTGATAAAGCTGAATGTGGTGCGGTACATATTCGTTCTGCGGGGTAGCTGCTGGTGCTGCTGATGCTGCTGGTGCTGCTGGTGCTGGTGCTGCTGGTGCTGCTGGTGCTGGTGCTGCTGCTGGTGCTGCTGGTGCTGGTGCTGCTGCTGGTGCTGCTGGTGCTGGTGCTGCTGCTGGTGCTGCTGGTGCTGCTGGTGCTGCTGGTGCTGGTGCTGCTGGTGCTGCTGGTGCTGCTGGTGCTGGTGCTGCTGCTGGTGCTGGTGCTGCTGGTGCTGCTGCTGGTGCTGCTGGTGCTGGTGCTGCTGCTGGTGCTGCTGGTGCTGGTGCTGCTGGTGCTGGTGCTGGTGCTGCTGCTGGTGCTGGTGCTGCTGGTGCTGCTGGTGCTGCTGGTGCTGCTGGTGCTGCTGGTGCTGCTGGTGCTGCTGCTGGTGCTGCTGGTGCTGGTGCTGCTGCTGGTGCTGCTGATGCTGGTGCTGCTGGTGCTGGTGCTGCTGATGCTGGTGCTGCTGGTGCTGCTGGTGCTGCTGGCGCTGCTGGTGCTGCTGGTGCTGCTGGTGCTGCTGGTGCTGCTGCTGGTGCTGCTGGTGCTGCTGGTTCTGCTGATGCTGCTGGTGCTGGTGCTGCTGGTGCTGCTGGTGCTGCTGGTGCTGCTGGTGCTGCTGGTGCTGGTGCTGCTGATGCTGGTGCTGCTGGTGCTGCTGGCGCTGCTGGTGCTGCTGGTGCTGCTGGTGCTGCTGGTGCTGCTGCTGGTGCTGCTGGTGCTGCTGGTGCTGCTGGCGCTGCTGGTGCTGCTGGTGCTGCTGGCGCTGCTGGTGCTGCTGGTGCTGCTGGTGCTGCTGGTGCTGCTGCTGGTGCTGCTGGTGCTGCTGCTGGTGCTGCTGGTGCTGCTGATGCTGGTGCTGCTGATGCTGCTGGTGCTGGTGCTGCTGGTGCTGCTGCTGGTGCTGCTGCTGGTGCTGCTGGTGCTGCTGCTGGTGCTGCTGGTGCTGCTGCTGGTGCTGCTGGTGCTGGTGCTGGTGCTGCTGGTGCTGCTGGTGCTGCTGGTGCTGCTGGTGCTGGTGCTGCTGGTGCTGGTGCTGCTGGTGCTGCTGGCGCTGCTGGTGCTGCTGGTGCTGCTGGTGCTGCTGGTGCTGCTGGTGCTGGTGCTGCTGGTGCTGGTGCTTCTGATGCTGGTGCTGCTGGTGCTGCTGGTGCTGCTGGTGCTGGGTGCCGGCCGCCGGTGCCTGGCGCCGCTGGTGCCGCTGATGCCGGTGCCTGATGCCGCCGGTGCTGGCGCCGGCGGCGCTGTTGCGCCGCCGGCGCCGCTGCGCCGCTGGCGCTGGCGCCGCCGGTGCCGCTGATGCCGGGTGCCGACGCCGTTGCCGGTGCCGCCGGCGCCGCCGCTGCGCTGCGCCGGTGCCGCCGGCGCTGCTGGTGCCGCTGACGCTGGCGCCGCCGATGCCGCTGGCGCCGGCGCCGCTGGTGCCGCTGCCGGCGCTGGCGCCGCTGGTGCCGCTGGCGCCGCTGGTGCCGCTGATGCTGGCGCTGGTGCTGCTGACGCTGCCGGTGCTGGTGCCGCTGATGCTGGTGCCGCTGGTGCCAGGTGTTGCTTGGCGCTGGCTGAGGCAGCAGCCGGCGCCGCTGGTGCCGCTGGTGCCGCTGACGCCGCGCCGCCGGCGCCGCCGACGTTGGCGCCGCTAGTGCCGCCGACGCCGGCGCCGCCGGCGCTGGCGCCGCTGCGCCGCTGCGCCGCTGACGCCAGCTGGTGGCGCTGGCGCTGGTGCCGCTGGTGCCGCTTGGCTGGGTGCCGCTGCGCCGTTGGTGCTGGTGCCGTTGCGCCGGTGCTGCTGGCGCCGGCTGGCGCGCCGGCGCTGCTGATGCCGCTGGCGCCGCTGGTGCCGCTGACGCCGGTGGTGCTGGTGGTGCCGCTGATGCTGGTGCCGCTGGTGCCGGTGCCGCTGGTGCCGCCGATGCCGCTGGCGCTGCGCCGCTGGTGCCGCTGGTGCCGCTGATGCCGCTGGTGCCGCTGGTGCCGCTGATGCCGGCGCCAGCGAGTTGGAAAGGCTGGTGCCGCTGGTGCCGCTGATGCCGGTGCTGGCGCCGCTGGTGCTGCCGGATGCCGGTGCCGTTGCCGCCGGTGCCGCGCCGCTGGCGCTGGTGCTGGCTGGTGCTGGCGCCGCTGGTGCCGCTGATGCCGCTGGCTGCCGCAGTGCCGCCGGCGCCGGCCGCTGGCGCCGCTGCGCCGCTGACGCCGCTGGTACCGGGCGCGCCATGGTGCCGGTGACGCCGTGGCGCCGCCGGCGCCTGGTGCCGCTGGTTAGCTGACGGCCGGCGCCGGTGCCGCTGCGCCGCTGGATGCTGGCGCCGCTGGTGCCGCTGGTGCCAAGCCGCTGGTGCTGGTGCCGCTGGTGCCGCTGGTGCCGCTGGCGCTGGTGCGCCGGCGCAGGTTGGCTACTATTGCCGGCGCCGCTGGTGCCCGGTCGGTGCCGGTGCCGGTGCCGCTGGCGCAGCAGTTGCGCTGCTGGCGCTGGTGCTGGTGCCGCTGGCGCTGGCGCCAGCCGTGTTGGTGCCGCCGGTGCTGGTGCCTGGTGCTGGTGCCGGTGCCGCTGGCGCTGGTGCCGCTGGTGCCGGGTGCCGCCGGTGCTGGCGCGCTGGTGCCGGGCGCCGCAGCCGCTGCTTGCGCCGCGCTGGTGCCGGTGTTGCTGCGCCGGCGCCGCTGGTGCTGGTGCCGGTGCCAGCCGCTGGTGCTGGCGCCGCTGGTGCCGTGCCGGCGCCGCTGGCGCTGGTGCTGCCGTGTTAGTGCCGCTGGCGCTGGTGCCGCTGGCGCTGGCTGGATGCTGTTGCCGGTGCTGGCGCTGGTGCTGGCGCGCGATGCGCTGGCGCCGCTGGTGCCGTTGTGTGCCAGCCGCTGGTGTTCTGCCGCCGGCATTGCTACGCTGGCGCTGGCGCCAGCCGCCGCCCTGGCGCTGCCGGGTGCCGCCGCTGGTGCCGCTGGTGCTGGTGCCGCTGGTGCTGTGCCGGTGCCGCTGGTGCCGGGTGCCGCTGCTGGTGCCGCTGGCGCTGGCGCCGCTGGTGCCGGTGCCGGCGCCGGGCTGGCGCCGGCGCCGCTGCGCCGGCGCTGGCGCTGGTGCCGCTGGCGCCGGGTGCTGGTGCTGGTGCCGTTATAGCGCCGCTGCTGGCGCCGGTGCTGCTGGTGCTGGTGCTGCTGGTGCTGCGCTGGCGCTGGGGCTGCTGGCGCTGGTGCTGCCGGCGCTGGTGCTGGTGCCGCTGGTGCTGGTGCCTGGTGTTAGCCGCTGGCGCTGGTGCCGCTGGTGCCGGCGCCGCTGATGCCGGCGCCTGGTGCTGCCGCTGGCGCTGGTGCGCCGCTGGTGCCGCTGGTGCCGCTGGTGCCGCGCAGCGCCAGTGCCGCCGCGTGCTCGCCGCCGGGCATTGCTGCCGCCGGCGCCGGCGCTGGTGCCGCCGCTCTGGTGCCGCTGCGCCGGCGCCGGTGCCGGTGCTGGTACTGAGTAACGCCGTGGCCTGCGCCGCCGCCGGCGCCGGGTGCTGCTGGTGCTGGTGCCGCTGGCGCTGGTGCCGGGTGCTGGGGCGCTGGTGCTGGCGCCGCTGGCGGCCGCTGGCCGCTGGTGCCGCTAGTGCCAGTGCCGCCGGTGCTCTGCCGCTGGTGCCAAGGCCGCTGCCGCCGCGCCGCCGCGGCTGCCTGGCGCCGCTGCTGCGCCGCCGAGCATGAGTGATGCGTGAGTGAGCGTGAGCGAGCTTGAGTAAGCGTGAGTGAGCGTGAGTGAACGTGAGTGAGCGTGAGTGAGCGTGAGTGAGCGTGAGTGAACGTGAGTGATGCGTGAGTGAGCGTGAGTGAGCGTGAGTGAACGTGAGTGAGCGTGAGTGAGAGTGAGTGAGCATAAGTGCGCGTGAGTGATGCGTGAGTGAGCGTGAGTGAGCGTGAGTGATACGTGAGTGAGCGTGAGTGAGCGTGAGTGATGCGTGAGTGAGCGTGAGTGAGCGTGAGTGAGCGTGAGTGATGCGTGAGTGAGCGTGAGTGATACGTGAGTGAGCGTGACTGAGCGTGAGTGAGCGTGACTGAGCGTGAGTGAGCGTGAGTGATGCGTGAGTGAGCGTGAATGAGCATGAGTGAACGTGAGTGAGCGTGAGTGAGCGTGAGTGAGCGTGAGTGAGCGTGAGTGAGCGTGAGTGAGCGTGAGTGAGCGTGAGTGAGCGTGAGTGAGCGTGAGTGAGCGTGAGTGAGCGTGAGTGAGCGTGAGTGAGCGTGAGTGATGCGTGAGTGAGTGTGAGTGATACGTGAGTGATGCGTGAGTGAGCGTGAGTGAGCGTGAGTGAACGTGAGTGAGCGTGAGTGAGCGTGAGTGATCGTGAGTGAGCGTGAATGAGCGTGAGTGAGCGTGAGTGAGCGTGAGCGATGCGTGAGTGAGCGTGAGTTTGCGTGAGCGAGCGTGAGTGATGCGTGAGTGATACGTGAGTGAGCGTGAGTGAGCGTGATTGAGCGTGAGTGAGCGTGAGTGAGCGTGAATGATACGTGAGTGTGCACGAGTGAGCGTGAGTGAGCGTGAGTGAGCGTGAGTGAGCGTGAGTGAGCGTGAGTACACATACTCACCTCGATGTAGCTACAGTTACATTATTCAACTCTCAGATATTTAATACCGATCAAAAAAAATCTGTATTCCTCGTTATCTCTTTCTAATGTTCTTCTGCTGATCGATTATTTTGTTTCAATTTGAAATAACTAAACTTAGAATAAGCTAGATATAGGATTCTGTTTTATCTATGGCTTTTCTAGCTACGACCAGCTGAGGACTAGTTGTATGCTGTATGTAGTATGTTGTATGTTGTATGTTGTATGTTGTATGTAGTATGCTGCATGTTGTATGTTGTATGTTGTATGTAGTATGTAGTATGCTGCGTGTTGTATGTTGTATGTTGTATGTTGTATGTAGTATGTTGTATGTTGTATGTTGTATGTAGTATGTTGTATGATGTATGTTGTATGTTGTATGTAGTATGTTGTATGATGTATGTTGTATGTTGTATGTTGTATGTTGTATGTAGTATGTTGTATGTTGTATGTAGTATGTTGTATGTAGTATGTTGTATGTTGTACGTTGTATGTAGTATGTTGTATGTAGTATGTTGTATGTTGTATGTTGTATGTTGTATGTAGTATGTTGCATGTTGTATGTTGTATGTTGTATGTTGTATGTTGTATGTTGTATGTAGTATGTAGTATGTTGCATGTTGTATGTTGTATATTGTATGTTGTATGTAGTATGTTGTATGTCGTATGTTGTATGTTGCATGTTGTATGTTGTATGTTGTATGTAGTATGTTGTATGTTGTACGTTGTATGTAGTATGTTGTATGTAGTATGTTGTATGTTGTATGTTGTATGTTGTATGTAGTATGTTGCATGTTGTATGTTGTATGTTGTATGTTGTATGTTGTATGTTGTATGTAGTATGTAGTATGTTGCATGTTGTATGTTGTATATTGTATGTTGTATGTAGTATGTTGTATGTCGTATGTTGTATGTTGCATGTTGTATGTTGTATGTTGTATGTTGTATGTTGTATGTTGTATGTAGTATGTTGTATGTTGTATGTAGTATGTTGTATGTTGTATGTTGTACGTTGTATGTAGTATGTTGTATGTTGTATGTTGTATGTTGTATGTTGTATGTTGTATGTAGTATGTTGTATGTTGTATGTTGTATGGTGTATGTTGTATGTTGTATGTAGTATGTTGCATGATGTATGTTGTATGTTGTATGTAGTATGTTGTATGTAGTATGTTGTATGTTGTATGTAGTATGTTGTATGTAGTATGTTGTATGTTGTATGTTGTATGTACTATGTTGTATGTTGTATGTTGTATGTTGTATGTAGTATGTTGTATGTTGTATGCAGAATGTTGTGTGTAGTATGTTGTATGTAGTATGTTGTATGTTGTATGCAGAATGTTGTATGTAGCATGTTGTATGTAGTATGTTGTATGTTGTATGTTGTCTGCAGAATGTTGTATGTAGTATGTTGTATGCAGAATGTTGTATGTAGTATGTTGTATGTTGTATGTAGTATGTTGTATGTTGTATGCAGAATGTTGTATGTAGCATGTTGTATGTAGTATGTTGTATGTTGTATGTAGTATGTTGTGTGCAGAATGTTGTATGTAGCATGTTGTATGTAGTATGTTGTATGTTGTATGTTGTATGTAGTATGTTGTATGTTGTATGTTGTCTGCAGAATGTTGTATGTAGTATGTTGTATGCAGAATGTTGTATGTAGTATGTTGTATGTAGTATGTTGTATGTTGTATGCAGAATGTTGTATGTAGCATGTTGTATGTAGTATGTTGTATGTTGTATGTAGTATGTTGTATGTTGTATGTTGTCTGCAGAATGTTGTATGTAGTATGTTGTATGCAGAATGTTGTATGTTGTATGTGGTCTGTTTTATGCTGTGTAAAATATGCTGATTGGTGGATTGGCTGAAGAAACTACTACTACTACTACTACCACTATTGCTTCTACTACCAGTATTGCTACTACTACTACTACTACTATTACGACCACTACTACTACGATCACTTACTACGACTACTGTTAATTTGGCTTATACTACCACTATTACTGCTACCATCACCACCACTACTACCCCCACCACTCTGTTCTACAACAATTACTAGGACTATTACTAGTACCACCTCTCTGTTATTACTGCAACTACTAGGACAACTATTACTGTTGCTATTAAGACCAGAAAGAAGATTTAGTTGCGTCAGGGCCATAAATAGCAAGTGTGTAGAGTGAACATCTGTATGGCTCTGACTGACTCACTGTGGAGGGGAAGGGTAACTGGGTAGGGAGATGGGGGTTGGGGTGAAACCGGTATGGGGTGGGGGTTACTGGGGAAGGGTTTGGTGTAGGTTTGAGACGGGGGGAGAGGGGTGTGGTAGATAGGGAGATAGAGAAATGAAAGGAATATGGAGGGGGCACAGGAGAGATGTCAAGGAGAGAAGGAGGTAAAAGAGGGGAGATGGAGGAGGAGGCGAGGAAAGGGAGAGATGGAGAAAATAAGGCTAGAAGTGAAGGGGGGAGAAGAAAAAATTAAAGGACAAAGGGAGGGAACAGAGAAGAGTAAACAGTAGAAGATGGGAAGATGAGAAACAGGAAGATAGTAAACAGAGGTGTATGAGAGAGAGAGAGAGAGAGAGAGAGAGAGAGAGAGAGAGAGAGAGAGAGAGAGAGAGAGAGAGAGAGAGAGAGAGAGAGAGAGAGGGAGAGAGAGGGAGACAGACAGACAGACAGACAGACAGACAAACAGACAGACAGACAGACAGACAGACAGACAGACAGACAGACAGACAGACAGACAGACAGACAGACAGACAGACAGACAGACAGAGAAAGGAGAAAACACAGACCTGTGTACACTGATTTATCAACACTAGATGCGTCCACATAATGCTAGAAACCAATTCTATAGAGCAGTTACACAGTGGGAGCAAAATCTGACTGTTTCCCAGTCACAGTCCGCTCACACAGGATGGGTCACATGGTGTCGAAAAGTGTCAACCTGACCTGGGAGACTTAAATTCGTTCCAACAGAGGAGTTACCATTAAGAACATAAACTCACAATACCTTTACTGTAACAATACACAAACAACCCGCACATACAAGAGAGGAACTTAAGAAGACCTTTCGGTCCGACTTGGACCATGTGGCGAGTCAGTGCACCAACCCCGTTTGATACCTAGTGGAAGGTGCGTGCGTGTGCGTGTGTGTGTGTGTGTGTGTGTGTGTGTGTGTGTGTGTGTGTGTGTGTGTGTGTGTGTGTGTACTCACCTAATTGTGGTTGCAGGGGTCGAGACTCAGCTCCTGGCCCCGCCTCTTCACTGATCGCTACTGGATCCTCTCTCTCTCTGCTTCCTGAGCTTTGTCATACCTCTTCTTAAAACTATGTATGGTTCCTGCCTCCACTACTTCACTTGCTAGGCTATTCCACTTGCTGACAACTCTATGACTGAAGAAATACTTCCTAACGTCCCTGTGACTCGTCTGAGTCTTCAGCTTCCAGTTGTGACCCCTTGTCCCTGTGTCCCCTCTCTGGAACATCCTATCTCTGTCCACCTTGTCTATTCCCCGCAGTATCTTGTATGTCGTTATCATGTCTCCCCTGACCCTTCTGTCCTCCAGTGTCGTCAGTCCGATTTCCCTTAATGCCTCCACTACTTCACTTGCTAGGCTATTCCACTTGCTGACAACTCTATGACTGAAGAAATACTTCCTAACGTCCCTGTGACTCGTCTGAGTCTTCAGCTTCCAGTTGTGACCCCTTGTCCCTGTGTCCCCTCTCTGGAACATCCTATCTCTGTCCACCTTGTCTATTCCCCGCAGTATCTTGTATGTCGTTATCATGTCTCCCCTGACCCTTCTGTCCTCCAGTGTCTTCAGTCCGATTTCCCTTAACCTTTCCTCGTACGACATTCCCTTGAGCTCTGGGACTAGCCTTGTTGCAAACCTTTGTACTTTCTCTAACTTCTTGACGTGCTTGACCAGGTGTGGGTTCCAGACTGGTGCTGCATACTCCAGTATGGGCCTAACATACACAGTGTACAGTGTCTTGAACTATTCCTTATTAAGGTATCGGAACGCTATTCTCAGGTTTGCCAGGCGCCCGTATGCTGCAGCGGTTATTTGGTTGATGTGTGCCTCCGGTGATGTGCTCGGTGTTATGGTCACCCCAAGGTCTTTCTCCCTGAGTGAGGTCTGTAGTCTTTGTCCACCTAGCCTATACTCTGTCTGCGGTCTTCTTTGCCCCTCCCCAATCTTCATGACTTTGCATTTGGCTGGATTGAATTCGAGAAGCCAGTTACTGGACCACATGTCCAGCCTCTCCAGGTCTCTTTGCAGTCCTGCCTCATCCTCGTCCGATTTAATTCTTCTCATCAACTTCACGTCATCTGCGAACATGGACACTTCAGAGTCTATTCCTTCCATCATGTCGTTCACATATATCAAAAATAGCACTGGTCCTAGAACTGACCCCTGTGGGACCCCGCTCGTAACAGGCGCCCACTGTGATACCTCTTCACGTACCATGACTCGTTGCTGCCTCCCTGTCAGGTATTCCCTTATCCATTGCAATGCCCTTCCTTTTACGTGTGCCTGATCCTCCAGCTTCTGCACTAATCTCTTGTGGGGAACTGTGTCAAAGGCCTTCCTGCAGTCTAGGAAAACGCAATCTACCCACCCCTCTCTCTCGTGTCTTACTTCTGTTACCTTGTCATAAAACTCCAGGAGGTTTGTGATACAAGATTTGCCTTCCATGAACCCATGCTGGTTTTCATTTATAATCTTGTTCCTTTCCAGGTGTTCGACCACTCTCCTCCTGATAATCTTCTCCATGACTTTGCACACAATACATGTCAGAGACACAGGTCTGTAGTTTAGTGCCTCGTTTCTGATTCCTTTCTTAAATATGGGGACTACATTAGATGTCTTCCATTTCTCAGGTAGTTGCCCAGTTTCAAGGGATGTGTTGAAGATTGTGGTTAGAGGCACACACAGCATCTCTGCTCCTTCTCTAAGGACCCATGGGGAGATGTTGTCCGGTCCCATCGCCTTTGAGGTGTCAAGGTCACTTAAGAGCTTCTTCACCTCCTCCTCAGTTGTTCGTATGTCATCCAACACTTGTTGGTATATTCCCTCTTGATGTTCCCTTCTGTGCTGTCTTCCCACAGCCCTTCCTGTCTCTACTGTAAAAACTTCCTTAAATCTCCTGTTCAGCTCCTCACATACCTCCTGATCATTTCTTGTGAGTTCTCCACCTTCTGTCCTTAATCTGATCACCTGGTCTTTGACTGTTGTCTTCCTCCTGATGTGGCTATACAACAGTTTCGGATCAGTCTTGATTCTCGATGCTATGTCATTTTCATATTGTCGCTGGGCCTCCCTCCTTACCTGTGCGTACTCATTCCTGGCTCTGCGACTGATCTCCCTATTTTCGTGTGTTCTCTGCCTTCTGTACTTTTTCCATTCTCTATCGCACTTTGCTTTTGCCTCCTTACACCGTCGGGTAAACCAGGGGCTCGTTCTGGTCTTCCCGTTGTTACTGTTGCCCTTGGGAATGAACCTTTCCACTGCCTCCTTGCATTTTGTTGCTACATATTCCATCATTTCATTTACTGGCTTTCCTGCTAGTTCTCTGTCCCACTGGACCTCCCGCAGGAAGTTCTTCAACCCTATGTAGTCCCCTCTTTTATAGTCAGGCTTTTCCCATTCTACTCCTGTTATTCTCTCCACTTGCAGCTCTACTATGTATTCAAAGCACAGAACCACGTGGTCGCTAGCTCCTAGGGGACTCTCATACTTGATGTCCTCAATGTCTGAGCTGCCCAGGGTGAACACAAGGTCCAATCTTGCTGGTTCATCCTCCCCTCTCACTCTGGTAGTGTCCTTAACATGTTGGTGCATGAGGTTTTCCAGCACCACGTCCAACATCCTGGCTCTCCATGTTTCGGGACCCCCATGTGGCTCCAGGTTTTCCCAGTCAATCTCCCTGTGGTTGAAATCCCCCATAACCAGCAACTTTGCTCTGCTGGAGTGAGCTCTTCTTGCCACCTCAGCAAGTGTGTCCACCATTGCTCTGTTGCTCTCTTCATATTCCTCTCTTGGCCTCCTGCAGTTCTGTGGTGGATTATACATCACTGCAATGACCACTTTGTGTTACCCAGACTGAAGTGTACCTGCTATGTAGTCTCTTTCTCCCGTCTCATCTATTCCTTCCATTTTCTCGAATTTCCATCTGTTTTTTACGAGCAGAGCAACCCCACCTCCCCCCCTGCCCCTTCTATCTTTCCTCATGATCTGGTATCCTGGTGGGAAGATTGCATCTGTTATTGTCTCCATGAGTTTTGTTTCTGTAACTGCTATGATGTCTGGGGACTTCTCATTGATTCTTTCTTGCCATTCCTCATGTTTATTCGTTAATCCATCTGCATTTGTGTACCAAACCTTCAACTTCTGTTCTAATACTGTAACTGTGGTGCAGGGGGTGGAAACAGAGGGATCGGTGTGTGATGGTTGGTTTGGATTGTTCAGTTGCCTTGGGGGTGTCGTGGCTGGAGTCCTTCTGCAGGTGTTTCTGGGGGGTGCGCTTGTCCTTCCATTTGATCCTGGGTTATTCTGCTCTCCTTTTTCATTTCCTCCCATTTCTCCTTTCGTTTTTGAACTCTCTCTTTCATTGTCTTCCTTTCGTCCTGTGTTCTGTCTCGGTCGAGGTACACACTCCAGAACTCCTGCTTGCCTCTCAGCCATGCTTTCTCCTGCAGGATTGTGGTTCGGGTTGATTCTGCCTTGAAAATTACTTTGAGAGGCCGATTCCTTTTCTTTGTGAACTACCCAATTCTCCGAAAATTTGCCACCTGGGTCATGTCCCCCTCGCCTATCACCTTCATGATATCTTCAATCGCTTTTTTCTCCCCCTGCTTTCTTTCATCATAAGTTTCCCCTTTAGCTTCGTCTAGCCCATAGACAAACACGGATCTCTCCCTTTCCACCTCCCACTGTGACTCCCATTGCATCCTCTGATGTGTTTTAGTTCCTTCCCGTGGAGTGTTCCTTCCTTCAGTCCCTTCCCTAGTTATGGCCCCTATGCTTCTTGGTTTATCCTTCCTGCTCACCTGCTCCTGGCCCCCACAGGTATCTGGTAAGGTCCTTGCACATGTCCTAGTTCCTTCAATGTCTTGCAACCTCTCATTCTCTCCTAGTGTGCTCCCTGTCTTTGTTTTGGCCCCATGTGGGTTTGACAGGACCTCTGCATACAGTTTAGTTTCCATGCTTCCTTCGGACCTGTTGTCTGTGTTCGATGTAGCCATTGCCGATGCTACTTCTGTAATATCTTTGTTTCTGGGCTGTTTCAGATGTCTCAGCTCCTCTTCTAATCTCTCTATCTTGATTTCTGCTGCTGTGGCCTGTTGCTTCCACCTTCTGCATTCTGCTGCTAACCTCTCTTCCATCTTCCTTTCCAGCTCATCTAGTCTCTTTCCCCAGTCTTCCTCCCTTTTTTTGAGCTCTACCTCCCATTCCTCCCTCTCAGATTCGTCCATGGAGCCCCTTGTCCTCATCCTGGTTAGGGGGAGGGGAATAGATGGTTAGGAGAGGGGATGGATGGTTGTGGGGGAGGGGGAGGATGGTTATTGGAGGGGTAGAGATAGTTGGGGGAGGGAGTTAGATGGTTTGGGGGAGAGAGGTGATGGATGGTTATCGGGGAGGGGGAGGATGGTTATTAGAGGGAGGGAGGTAGTTGGGCGGGGGTTAGACGGTTTGGGGAGGGGTTAGGTGGTTTGGGGAGGGGTAGGTGGCTAAGGTGAGGTGGTTAGGGAAGGGGTGGTACGTGTTTGTGTCAAGTGGTGGAGGGTGTGTGTGTGTGTGTGTGTGTGTGTGTGTGTGTGTGTGTGTGTGTGTGTGTGTGCGTGCGTGTGTGTGTGTGTGTGTGTGTGTGTGTGTGCGCGTGTGTGTGTGTGTGTGTGGTTTGTGCGTGTGTGGTGTGTGTGTGGTGTGTGTGTGGTGTGTGTGTGGTGTGTGTGGTGTGTGTGTGTGGTGTGTGTGTGGTTGTGGTGTGTGTGTGGTGTGTGGTGTGCGTGTGGTGTGTGTGTGTGTGTGTGTGTGTGTGTGTGTGTGTGTGTGTGTGTGTGTGTGTGTGTGTGTGTGTGTGTGTGTGTGTGTGTGTGTACTCACCTACTCACCTAGTTGAGGTTGCGGGGGTCGAGTCCGAGCTCCTGGCCCCGAGGGAGTGTGTTTGTGTTTGTGTGTGTGTGTGTGTGTTTACGTATGTACTCACCTAGTGTGTGTGTGTGTGTGTGTGAGTGCGTGCGTGCGTGTATGCGCCTTCTGTGGATAAATGGAAATTAACGAATCAAATAATTATTACATCCAGTAATTGCTTGACTCGTTTTTCAGGGACATTGCTTTCCTGGGAAGCGGACACACACACACACACACACACACACACACACACACACACACACACACACACACACACACACACACACACACACACACACACACACACACACACACGCACCTACCCACCCTCTCTCCCTCAAACTCTCACACTCCACCCACAAATTCTCCCTCTCACCCCCCATCCCTCCCTCAGGCTTCTCCCTCAAACATTGAGGCAACCATCCAGGGAGGTGCTGCCGTCCCGTCATAAGAGTGGGAAGCCCTAGCTGCCATCCAGGGTAGTGCTACTGCCTTTCCATACGAGTGTGACAAGGAAGCAGCCATCTAGAAGAATGCTGCTGACCTTCCATACAGGAGAGAGAGAGAGAGAGAGAGAGAGAGAGAGAGAGAGAGAGAGAGAGAGAGAGAGAGAGAGAGAGAGAGAGATAGACAGACACAGAGAACAGTTGTCTACAAAAGTGCTGTCATCTTCAAAAGTTTTTAGGGCACAAGAATGGAGGAAGACTAATGTAGGCCTACTGGCCCAGCAACTTACATTCCTAGCAAGCCTACACTAACAGGTTATGCTAGTATTCACGGCTACTAGTAAGAAAATAACCTCTGTCTGTAAATTCATTCTCTCATCAAATGATGTGTACAAGAATAAACTCTTTGAACAATAAGCCAAACAGGAGCAAGTATAATGTATAAAAGAGAATAGATCAGAGAAATAACATTCAAGTTCTCTCAACTACAACATTGAATGCGCAGCTTTAAGAAGCACCACGTTTAGTGGGCCATATGATGCGAGCCAGCTGGCGGCCTGAGAGAGTCTCACTGGATTGAGGCCGTTGAGAATACTTGAATCTTTAAAGTAGGGATTTAAGTAAACTCGCAGCGAATATGCTCTGAAAGGCATACATCTCTCGGTGTATATACCCTTGTGAGGTATATACGGGTCTCGGTATATATACCGAGAGGTATGTCGAAAACGGTATAAAGTACCGACAAGTTGATGATTAAGACACATATGCACTAGCTTGGTATCTTCATTGCTGAAACCTTGCTCATACACAGTAGGTTTCTTCAGTCAATTACGGAGCCAATAGGTGTAGTAGTGACGATGTAATCACTCCATCAACCTGTGTCTAACCCATCAATCGCCCCTGAGAGATCAGAATGCCCCAGCACAGAACCAGCTGACGAGCCACCGCTACCTGGCTCCACCTGCACTTGACTTGTAATCACTGGAGCGCAGGCGAGAGAGATAAGTCATAATCTACACCTGGATGATCCTGGAGGGACTGGTCCCTAATCTGCACACACAAATCACTCCCTACGAAAGCAAAAGACTTGGCAGGCGATGCAACATACTCTCAGTGAAAAGTAAGGGCGCCATTAGTACACTAAGAGAAAACGCCCGGGGCCCAAGACTGTTCAACAGCCTCCCACCAGCAATAAGGGGCATTACCAGTAGACCCCTGGTTGTCTTCAGGAGGGAGCTGGACAGATACCTAAAGTCAGTGCCGGATCAGCCGGGCTGTGGTTCGTACGTTGGCCTACGTGCGACCAGCAGTAACAGCCTCTGATCCACCACAAGGCCTGGTCATGGACCGGGCCGCGGGGGGGCGTTGATCTCCGAAATACCTTCCAGGTAGACTCCAGGCCTCCAGGTAGTCTCCAGGTCTCCAGGTAGATTCCAGGCCTCCAGGTAGACTCCAGGCCTCCAGGTAGACTCCAGGCCTGCAGATAGCTAGACTCCAGGCCTCCGGGTAGACTCCAGGCCTCCAGGTAGACTCCAGGCCTGCAGATAGCTAGACTCCAGACCTCCAGGTAGACTCCAGGCCTCCAGGTAGACTCCAGGCCTCCAGGTAGACTCCAGACCTCCAGATAGACTCCAGGCCTCCAGGTAGACTCCAGGCCTCCAGGTAGGTAGACCAGGAGTCCGGCTCAGGTCACTTGCAGGATGGCGAGTCCGTATTTGTGAACGTCGACCAAATTTCTAGAGTGCAACGCAGTCATCAATGCGGCGTGCACTGCCGTTATTGCAGTCGGTGCACGCAACAACAAGCGACCCACAGAGATACTACCATCCTCTAAGAGAAAGAGAGAGAGTGGCGTAATTTTGCGTCACAAACGTAGAGTTAACGCAAATTGACGAAGAAAAGAAAGTGGAAAACGAGATCTACAACTAATTATTATTATTATTATTATTATTATTATTATTATTATTATTATTATTATTATTATTATTATTATTTAATGGAAGTGCTAAACCTGCTCGGGTCATATATCTTCTGAGGAATGGTACGTAATCAGGTTCGATCCAAGGGAAGTGAACAGGTATGGTTAGCACTCCAATAATAATAATAATAATAATAATAATAATAATAATAATAATAATAATAATCATAATAATAATAATAAATTGTTTTAACGCAAGCATAGGCCGTGATTGCGTCAGAGACGTGGCGTCATGAAGGCTGACAATACGTTTGAGGTATATGACGCAGGACTGTTATTGCGTCACGTGTTCTGACACAAAATGCTTTTATGCACGCAATCACACACACACACACACACACACACACACACACACACACACACACACACACACACACACACTGATACATGACATGTGACGATGCTGTTTCATGACGTAACAAAGTGTTGACAACCAACACGTCATCTTGCAACAGCACTGACGTCATGGGTATAAGCAGCCAATCAGGAGGCTTGTCCCATCGCACGCCAGTTATCCAGCCAATCAGGAGAGGTTACTCGTGGCGCCAGAGGCAGAGGTGCCATCACAAACGTTTTGTCGCGGTGCTAAGTGGGCGAAATGTATCAGAGTGGGGTGAGGCGCCCACGTAACTTCCCTTGTACGTCTCTCCCCGACCTTCAAATCGGTCAAGACGTTTCAAACATATGAATGGAGGAGCACTGCAGAAGGCCTACTGGCTCATACATGGAGGAACACTGTAGGAGATCTACTGGCTCATACATGGAGGAACACTGCAGGAGGCCTACTGGCTCATTCATGAACACTGCAGGCGGCCTACTGGTCCATACATGGAGGAGCACTGCAGGAGGCCTACTGGCCCATACATGAAGGAACACTGCAGCAGCACTACTGGCCCACATTAGGCGGGTCTTTCTCAATACTAACCATTGACACACACCTAACAATATGAAGTGTACTTAGAAGCTATATTTTCACTGCTTGGCCACTGCTTAAAATACACCAACGGTAAGTTGGAGAAGCAAACGGGGGATTCGAAACGTAGCCCAGACGCCTGTGTGTCAGAGCAGAGCTGACACGAATCATACCTGTCCTCCTCGTCCCTTGGATCGAACCTCTTTGTACAACACATCCCTCCCACCACCTTCTTCCAGGAGCTGTACGGCCAGGATCCTAGGAGTTTAGCGATTCCTCCGTTAAGTTTATCACAACTTGTGATCAGCGGAACGGAGGACCGAGCCTCCACCAGTCGCTTCAATAATAATAATAATAATAACAAGCCAAGAACAACAACAACAGCCACAACAACAACAACAACAACAATCAGCAAAACAACCACAACCACAAACAACAACTACCACAACAATAACAACAACCACAACAACAACAACAACCACAACAACAACAACCACAACAGCAACAACAACCACCACCACCACAACAACAATAACCACCACCACCACAACAACAACAACAACCACAACAACAACAACAACAACAACAACAACAACAACAACAACCACAACAACAACAACAACCACAACAACAACAACAACCACAACAGCAACAACAACCACCACCACCACAACAACAATAACCACCACCACCACAACAACAACAACAACCACAACAACAACAACAACAACAACAACAACAACCACAACAACAACAACAACAACAACAACAACCACAACAACAACAACAACAACAACTACCACAACAATAACAACAACCACAACAACAAGAACAACAATAAGAACAACAACAACTACAACAACAACAACAACCACAACAACAACAACCACAGCAACCACAACAACAACAACAACAACAACAACCACAACAACAACAACAACCACAACAACAACAACAACAACAACAACCACAACAACAACAACAACAACAACAACAACAACAACCACAACAACAACAACAACAACAACTACCACAACAATAACAACAACCACAACAACAACAAGAACAACAATAAGAACAACAACAACAACAACAACAACCACAACAACAACAACCACAACAGCAACAACAACCACAACAACAACAACAACAACAACCACAACAACAACAACAACAACAACAACAACAACAACCACAACAACAACAACAACAACAACAACAACCACAAAAAACAACCCCAAAAGCAAAAAAACCACCACCACCACAAAACAATAACCCCACCACCCAAAAACAAAAACCCAAAAAAAAAAAACAAAAACAAAAAAAAAACAACATCAAAAAAAACAAAACAAAACAACAACAAAAACAACATAACAAAACAAAAAAAAAAAAAAAAAAAAACAAATAAATAACAACACAAAACAAAAACAAAAAAAACAAAACAACATCAACAACAAAACAAACAAAACAACCACAACAAAAAACACAACAACAAAAAAACCACAAAACAACCACAACAACAACAAAAACCCCAAAAAAACAAATAACAACAACAACAACAAAAACAACAACAAATCAAAAAAAATCAAAAAAAATAACAAAACAACAAAAAACAAAAAACAACAACAAACAAAAAAAAACAACCCCAAAAACAACACAACAACAACAACCACAAAACAACAACAACAACACAAAAAAAACAACAAAAAAAACCACAACAACCACAAAAAATCAACAACAAAAAACCACAAATAACAACCAAAAAAAAAACATTCAAAACAACCCCAAAAAAAAACCACACAACAAATACCACAACAACATCAACAAAACATCAACAACAACAACAACAACCACAACAACAAATAACAAATAAAAACAACAACAACAACAAAAAACAACAACAACAACAACCACAACAACAACCACAAAAACAAACACAAAAAAAACAAAAATAACAACAAAACCACAAAACAAAAAAAACACAACAAAAAACCACAACAACAACCACAAAAAAAAACATCAAAAATAAAAACATCAAAACAAAAAAAAAAACAACAAAACAACAACAAAAAAAAACACAAAACAACAACAAACAAAAAAAAACCACAAAACAACCACAACAACAACAACAACACAAAACAAAAAAACAACACAACAAAAAAAAAACAAAAAACAAAACAAATTAACAAAAAACCAAAAACAACTCAACAACAACAACAAATCAACAAAAACCACAAACAAACAAAAAAAAAACAAAACAAATTAAAAAAAACCCAAAAACAACCACAACAACAACAACAAAACAACAAAACATCAACAAAACAAAACAAAAAAAAAACAACAAAACAAATAAAACAAAAAATCCACAACAACAACAAAAAAACAACCACAACAACAACAACAACAACACAACAACAACCACAACAAAACCACAACAAAAACAACAACAAAAAAAACAAATAAAAAAAA
>NC_091326.1:4403018-4415518 GCF_038502225.1 Cherax quadricarinatus | reverse complement strand
ATCCACTCACACAGTTATCCACTCACACAGTCATCCACTCACACAGTCATCCACTCACACAGTCATTCACTCACACAGTCATCCACTCACACAGTCATCCACTCGCACAGTCATTCACCAACACAATCATCCACTCACCCAGTCATCAACTCACACAGTCATACACTCACACAGTCATCCACTCACACAATCATTCACTCACACAGTCAGGCACTCACCCAGTCATGCACTCACACAGTCATCCACTCACACAGTCATCCACTCACACAGTCATCCACTCACACATTCATCCACTCAATCATCCACTCACATAGTCATCCACTTAATCATCCACTCACACAGTCATCCACTCACACAGTCATTCACTCACACAGTCATCCACTCACACAGTCATCCACTCAATCATCCACTCACACAGTCATCCACTTCAAAAAAGTCATCCACTCAATACCCCACCAAATTATAAAATTTAAATCATCCACCACATAGTCACCCATTTAATCACCCCTACGCATATAAATTCCCCATTTAATCCCCACCCACACAGTCATCCACTCACCTATTTAACCAAACATCCTGTCTAGTTTAACTGCAGATCTCTGTTTTTTCGAAACCATACCTCGGGCGGATATTGTTTTGTTAGGATACAATTCGAGAGAGAGAACGGGAGAGAGAGAGAGAGAGAGAGAGAGAGAGAGAGAGAGAGAGAGAGAGAGAGAGAGAGAGAGAGAGAGAGAGAGAGAGAGAGAGAGAGAGAGAGAGAGAGAGAGAGAAGCGCAAGCTTGTATACCACAAGACGGGAAGAAAACAGCAATTTCACTCTGGCTGTACCCTTCTCCAGAACATCACTTCATCTAAGATCATATATACCCAGGATGACTCGAGTATGGAACACATTCGTACAGCATTATGATGTCAGCGAGATACAGCCAGTTGATCAAATGAAAATGCTGGCCCACAGATGGCTCCAACTTCATCCTGTTCCCTACTTGTATGTCTCATAATAAAAATGCTTTCAAATGAGCTGATGTAGGTAACAGCTCTTAGCTTGTCAATAAAGTTAGGAATCCTTAACCTGTAAATAGCTTGTCAATAAAGCTAGGGATCCTTAACCTAACCTTGTCAAACCCTGTGTAAAGAGAGAGAGAGAGAGAGAGAGAGAGAGAGAGAGAGAGTCACAATTCGTGCGTCTTGGCGTACTCACCTTACGAACGATAAGCAGTTAATAAGCAGAAAGAACCATACCTCAGCTGAGAGAATCACGATTCTTGATTATCTCTGATGGGGAGCAGAGGAGAAGACGGGGGGAGCATGGGGGGAAGAGTGGAGGATAGGGAGGGGAAACGAGGAGGGAATTGGAAGGGGGGATGGAGGAAAGGGAGGGGCTAGGAATAGGCTGGAGGAGGTGGAGGGGATTTCCGAGTAGGGAAGAGAAAGAATGAAAAGGGAAATGAAAAAGTGGAACTGGAAGAAAAAGCGAAAAGGCACACACACGCACACACACACACAAAAAAAAAAGGAATCAGGGATGAAAAGAAACAGAAAACGAAGTATGGATTAAGTATAATAGGTAGGAGGAATAGGACAACAACGCGAATGTGGAAGAGAAGTGGAATGACAACTAATGGCGTGAGATGGAAGGAGTTACTCACAACAGGAAAATGAAAGGAATGAGATGAGAAGGGAAGAGAAGAAACTAGAAGTGAAGGTTCGATCCTTTGTCAGCTATTCGCATTAAGAGGAGTTCTCCCAAGACTTCACCTCCAGCAGCTGTAAGATAGGTAACAGTAGCAGCAGCACCAGCAGCACCAGCAGCACCAGCAGCAGCAGCACTTATAGCACCATCAGTAACTGAATTAGCACAGCAGAAGTACCAGCAGCATCAGAACCACGAGCAAACAATTCAGCACTCAGAGCTTATCTGAGGAAGTTGTGCTTGAAACGTAGATCTACGTGAGGGACCCCTAGCATCAATAATGTAAATCAGCACTAGTAAGAAACACCAAACAGCACAGGAACCAGCAGCACTAACAAGCAGCAGTGGAAGCCTTGTTTGAATTTCTTCTTGAACGAGATAGAGTAACATGACTCACGAAATCGTAATGACACGATTGCAAACAAACCATACGAGTTCTATCCCCACCCGTGGTATGGTTTGAGATAGAATACTGAGTTTTCCTTGGTCTACCTGCCCTGAGAGAGATGGCAACAATTCTTGAGAGACTGACCACCACCTACCAAGTCTGAGGGACTGATCCCCTGATAACTAGTGTTATATTCACTTGTAATTCGACCGAATCAGCCTGTTGGCCAGACAGGCGTGTTGCACACACGGCTTATTCGTGATTCTGAGGTTGCATTGGACTGCCTGCATCGAAGGGTTGCAACAGCTACGAGTCTGCCTTAGACTGCCGGCTCCCAGGAGACGTGCCACTGACTTCTAGCTAAAATGACTTCCTGGCACCGTCTGCTTTTTTGACACGCTGGGGCCCCTCCCTGCGCTATTAAGAAGAGACGAGCTATGCACTGAGAGGAGAATAAATCTCTTCGTCTGATTTAATGGCGGAGTGCATCTCCTAGACACTAATGGGAGAAAATTTTCCATATTTTTGGATTCTTTCTTAATTTTTTTCACCCTTCGATATACATGTTATTTTCCGCTTGTTTATACGAATTACTACTACTACTACTACTACTACTACTAATAATAATAATAATAATATGAAGAAGGAGAAGTAGTAGTAGTAGTAGTAGTAGTAGTAGTAGTAGTAGTAGTAGTAGTAGTAGTAGATTAAATTGGCTTCGGACGTCAGGGGTTCACACACTTATTTTCTCTTATTTTCCTTGGAACGGCAACGACCCCAATTTCATATTGTGGTTAAGAATTCGTTGAATGACGAACACGCCATAATACACAACTCACACATCGGAGTATTGTTCGACTGTCACGGTATTGTGTATTGTTCCAGTCACGGTATTGTGTTTTTTATTGTTCTTCAACAAGTCGTAAGACACGCTGGAGTGTCGGAGGCGAGAAGATGCTACTCCCACTTCGTGATTCCTCGCTGGTCACTGGTAGCGAGAAGGAAAGTCTTATGATCCCAGGTCTCCTCCTGCCTGGGTCACCCGCAGGTCACCAGCGAGAAAGGTAATTTACCTCACAGCACGAAGCGATGGAATTGTGAATGTAGAGAGTGACCGGAACCATGACGAGAGGTGCTATGATTGCTGTTAGTTGTTACATTTAGATTTTGCCGCCGAAGTATCTAGTTTGTTGGGTGATCTATATTCATCCTGTGGAGGGTATTAGCTAGTTTGTTGTGTGTTCTATATCCATCCTGTGGACGGTGGTGGCTAGATATTGTGATCAATATATCCATCCAGTGGATGGTAGTGGCTAGTTTATTGTGCACCACATATCCATCTTGTGGACATGAACACAAGAACATATGGGTACACAAAAGGTCAAGGAACTAGGCTCCAACAGGGTTAACAGCAGTATATCTAAAAATATATATCTTTTCAATTTATGTTTGATACCTAATCGAGATTTTTCAGGTAGTGACCTCCCTTTTATAATGTCGATTTTCCTGGCTGTTACGATGCGATTACAATTTTCCTAGTGTGCTATGTATCGACATCTCAGAGACCTCTTAGGGAGAGAGACTCGGGGCCATCAACGGGAGTAGGACATCGCCAGGTTTGGATAGGACAGTGTTTTAGTTCCCCCCTCACCCTTATTCCCATCTTCCCTTCCACACTCATAGCTTCCCCCATTCATTCCTCCACCTCTTCGCTCCATTTCCTGGCACGCACAAACACGTGGAAAAGTTTGCTTACGCCTGTGATGTCTCTGCCCACCTAGAAGTAATTATAGTAATCTGTGTTTTAACCCACTATTGTGGGTCTCATCCAGGGAGTAAAAATGTGTTGAAAAACTCCAGTACCTGCTGGAGTGTTATATTATGTTTAAGGAAATACTCCAGTCCTGTGTAAGAAACTCCAGTACCTGCTGGAGGTATCCGTGTACCTAAGATGGAGGAGTGCCTTGGCCAGGGAGAGAGAGAGAAAGAGAGAGAGAGAGAAAGAGAAAGAGAAAGAGAGAGAGAAAGAGAGAGAGAGAGAGAGAGAGAGAGAGAGAGAGAGAGAGAGAGAGAGAGAGAGAGAGAGAGAGAGAGAGAGAGAGAGAGAGAGAGAGAGAGAGAGAGAGAGAGAGAGAGAGAGAGAAAGAGAGCAGGTAAATTATCTCCAGGGAGAAGATCATCTCCTTGGCCTCTCTAGCTGATGCAGAGGATAATTACAGCTTTGGCATCATGGGCTAGTCGTGTTTCCATGCCCCTGGAACGTGGGCCCGGAGCCGCAGCAGCGACCGTGGGCGGGGATGGGCAACCTGAACGTGATCAGCGGGGGAAAGGGGGTGACTGGCTGCTAAATGGGTGTTATCGGGGGCCGTTCCATTACCTTCATTATGCCCCTTTAAGGGGTGGAGATTACCATCTTATGTTTGTATTCTGAGAGACTGGCAGGCATGATGTGGTGTTTGCTCTGGCCGGGATAATACCGGGGATTATATTGATGTGTGTGTGTGTGTGTGTGTGTGTGTGTGTGTGTGTGTGTGTGTGTGTGTGTGTGTGTGTGTGTGTGTGTGTCTTTAACTCCGTCCACCAGTATTACTGCGTACTGTGCTCCTGGACACTGTCGTGATTACTCTCAAAACTGTGTAACGAATCTTCTTCACTTACACGACTTCATCCAGGAATGCAGGAACCACGCCCACCAGAGCTATCAGCCATGCCCACCAGAGCTATCAGCCATGCCCACCAGAACTATCAGCGATGCCCACCAGAGCTATCACCCATGCCCACCAGAGCTATCAGCCATGCCCACCAGAGCTATCAGCCATGCCCACCAGAAGTATTAGTCATGCCCACCAGAACTATCAGTCATGCCCACCAGAGCTATCAGTCATGCTCACCAGAGCTATCAGCCACGCCCACCAGAGCTATCAGTCATGCCCACCAGATCTATCAGCAATGCCCACCAGAGCTATCAGCCATACCCACCAGAGCTATCAGCCATGCCCACCAGAGCTATCAGCCATACCCACCAGAGCTATCAGCCATGCCCACCAGAGCTTTCACCCACGCCCGCCATTCGTCAGGTTCCTCCCACCTCAATACCACGCTCCTCCCACCTCAATACCACGCTCCTCCCATCTCAATACCACGCTCCTCCCATCTCAATACCAAACTCCTCCCATCTCAATACCACGCTCCTCCCATCTCAATACCACGCTCCTCCCATCTCAATACCACGCTCCTCCCATCTCAATACCACGCTTCTCTCATCTCAGTACCACGCTCCTCCCACCTCAATACCACGCTCCTCCCACCTCAATACCACACTCCTCCCACCTCAATACCACGCTCCTCCCACCTCAATACCATGCTCCTCCCACCTCAGTACCACGCTCCTCTCACCTCAATACCGCACTCCTCCCACCTCAATACCACGCTCCTCCCACCTCAGTACCATGCTCCTCCCACATCAATACCACACTCCTCCCATCTTAATACCACGTTCCTCCCACCTCAATACCACTCTCCTCCCACCTCAGTACCACGCTCCTCCCACCTCAATACCACGCTCCTCCCACCTCAGTACCACGCTCCTTCCACCTCAATACCACGCTCGTCCCACCTCAGTACCACGCTCCTCCCACCTCAATACCACACTCCTCCCACCTCAATACCACGCTCCTCCCACCTCAATACCACGCTCCTTCCACCTCAGTACCACGCTCCTCCCACCTCAGTACCACGCTCCTCCCACCTCAATACCACACTCCTCCCACCTCAGTACCATGCTCCTCCCACCTCAATACCACACTCCTCCCATCTCAATACCACGCTCCTCCCACCTCAATACCACGCTCCTCCCACCTCAATACCACGCTCCTCCCACCTCAATACCACGCTCCTCCCATCTCAATACCACGCTCCTCCCATCTCAATAACAAACTCCTCCCATCTCAATACCACGCTCCTCCCATCTCAATACCACGCTCCTCCCATCTCAATACCACGCTCCTCTCATCTCAGTACCACGCTCCTCCCACCTCAATACCACGCTCCTCCCACCTCAATACCACACTCCTCCCACCTCAATACCACGCACCTCCCACCTCAATACCATGCTCCTCCCACCTTAGTACCACGCTCCTCTCACCTCAATACCGCACTCCTCCCACCTCAATACCACGCTCCTCCCACCTCAGTACCATGCTCCTCCCACCTCAATACCACACTCCTCCCATCTTAATACCACGTTCCTCCCACCTCAATACCACGCTCCTCCCACCTCAGTACCACGCTCCTCCCACCTCAATACCACGCTCCTCCCACCTCAGTACTACGCTCCTCCCATCTCAATACCACACTCCTCCCACCTCAATATCATGCTCCTCCCACCTCAATACCACGCTCCTCCCACCTCAGTACCACGCTCCTCCCACCTCAGTACCACGCTCCTCCCACCTCAATACCACACTCCTCCCACCTCTGTACCATGCTCCTCCCACCTCAATACCACACTCCTCCCATCTCAATACCATGCTCCTCCCACCTCAATACCACGCTCCTCCCACCTCAATACCACACTCCTCCCACATCAATCCCACACTCCTCCCACCTCAGTACCATGCTCCTCCCACCTCAGTACCATGCTCCTCCCACCTCAGTACCACGCTCCTCCCACCTCAGTCCCACACTCCTCCCACCTCAATCCCACACTCCTCCCACCTCAATATCACGCTCCTCCCACCTCAGTACCATGCTCCTCCCACCTCAATCCCATACTCCTCCCACCTCAATTTCACGCTCCTCCCACCTCAGTACAACGCTCCTCCCATCTCACTACTACGCTCCTCCCACCTCAACCCTCAGGCTCCACCCATCATAATGCCTGGCTCCTCCCTTCAACGTTAGGCTCCACCCACCTCACCGCTAGGCTCCTCCCACTTCCCCGTTAGGCTCCGCCTTCCTCCGTGCCCGGCTCTTCCCACCTTTCCCCCTCTCAGACTCCGCTCACGGCAGGCAATCATCTTAAACGGGAGGGGGGATGCACCCCCTACTTTAACCTCCCCCCACCCACTTCATGACTCACCCCACAGGCCTGGCCGCCTGCGAAGCGGCCGCCACAAACTCACCCCAAAGGCATTCCGCTGACCGCTTGCGGCATGGGTGTCCTGCGCCTGTGACTCACCCCCCTCCCCTTATCCCCGGCCTGTGAATCAGCATGGGCCAGGGGGTGAGTCAAGCCGGCAGCAGAAACAGCATGCTTACCCCCTTCCCTCCCTCATGTGACTCACTGCTTACTCACTGCTGGTGTTGTTGCCGGGGTGAGATGAACCCATGAGTACTAGTGGTACGGTTCAAGAGCTGGAGCTTCATCGAGATATGACGAGGTAAAGGTCTCGGTACAGAGTGAAGCGTGACCTGGTAAAGCTCTACAAAATGAAGCGTGACCTGGTAAAGCTCTACAGAGTGAAACATGGCTTTATAAAGCTCTCCACAGATATTATTGATAAAGCTGTGCACAACAAAGAGACATTACTTGATAAAGCTCTACACAGAGAAACATGACTTGAAAAAGCTCAACGCAGAGAAACATGACTTGATAAAGCTCTACACAGAGAAACATGACTTGATAAAGCTCTACACAGAGAAACATGACTTGATAAAGCTCTACACAGAGAAACATGACTTGATAAAGCTCTACACAGAGAAACATGACTTGATAAAGCTCTACACAGACAAACATGGCTTGATAAAGCTCTACACAGAGAAACATGACTTGATAAAGCTCTACACAGAGAAACATGACTTGATAAAGCTCTACGCAGAGAAACATGACTTGATAAAGCTCTACACAGAGAAACATGACTTGATAAAGCTCTACACAGAGAAACATGACTTGATAAAGCTCTACACAGAGAAACATGACTTGATAAAGCTCTACGCAGAGAAACATGACTTGATAAAGCTCTACACAGAGAAACATGACTTGATAAAGCTCTACGCAGAGAAACATGACTTGATAAAGCTCTACACAGAGAAACATGACTTGATAAAGCTCTACGCAGAGAAACATGACTTGATAAAGCTCTACACAGAGAAACATGACTTGATAAAGCTCTACACAGACAAACATGACTTGATAAAGCTCTACACAGAGAAACATGACTTGATAAAGCTCTACACAGACAAACATGACTTGATAAAGCTCTACACAGAGAAACATGACTTGATAAAGCTCTACACAGACAAACATGACTTGATAAAGCTCTACACAGAGAAACATGACTTGATAAAGCTCTACACAGAGAAACATGACTTGATAAAGCTCTACACAGACAAACATGACTTGATAAAGCTCTACACAGAGAAACATGACTTGATAAAGCTCTACACAGACAAACATGACTTGATAAAGCTCTACACAGAGAAACATGACTTGATAAAGCTCTACACAGACAAACATGACTTGATAAAGCTCTACACAGAGAAACATGACTTGATAAAGCTCTACACAGAGAAACATGACTTGATAAAGCTCTACACAGACAAACATGACTTGATAAAGCTCTACACAGACAAACATGACTTGATAAAGCTCTACACAGAGAAACATGACTTGATAAAGCTCTACACAGAGAAACATGACTTGATAAAGCTCTTCACAGACAAACATGACTTGATAAAGCTCTACACAGACAAACATGACTTGATAAAGCTCTACAAGGAGAGAAAAGCTACTCCAGCTTATTCTGCAACAGTACTAGAGCGAGGAGCTTTTAAGCTGAAAGTTTTTAAGCTGTAGTTTTAAGTTGTAGTTTCTCAAGCTGTAGTTTTTCAAGCTGTGAGTTTTAAACTGTAGCTTTTAAGCTGAACTTTTAAGCTGTATTTATTAAGCTGTAGCTATTAAACTGAAGTTTTTAAGCTGTTAAACTGGAGTTTTAAGCTGTAGTTTTTATGTGTATTTTTTTTAAGCAGGAATCTTTAAGCTGTGAAATTTTTAAGCTGGAAGTTTCAAGGTGGAGGTTTCAAGATGGAGGTTTCAAGGTGGAGGTTTCAAGGTGGAGGTTTCAAGGTGGAGGTTTCAAGGTGGAGGTTTCAAGGTGGAGGTTTCAAGGTGGAGGTTTCAAGGTGGAGGTTTCAAGGTGGAGGTTTCAAGGTGGAGGTTTCAAGATGGAGGTTTCAAGGTGGAGGTTTCAAGGTGGAGGTTTCAAGGTGGAGGTTTCAAGGTGGAGGTTTCAAGGTGGAGGTTTCAAGGTGGAGGTTTCAAGGTGGAGGTTTCAAGGTGGAGGTTTCAAGGTGGAGGTTTCAAGGTGGAGGTTTCAAGGTGGAGGTTTCAAGATGGAGGTTTCAAGGTGGTGATTTCAAGGTGGAGGTTTCAAGGTGGAGGTTTCAAGGTGGAGGTTTCAAGGTGGAGGTTTCAAGGTGGAGGTTTCAAGGTGGAGGTTTCAAGGTGGAGCTTTCAAGGCTGAACTTTTAAGGTGGAGGTTTCAAGGTGGAGCTTTCAAGCTGTGAAATGCAGCTGGGTATAAAATCTAGCGATGATCCATTGATTTTTCTGCAGGTGGATCAGTTGAGTCAAGTTCTGAGTATTTCCTGAGACTAACTCACTCTGTCTGTCTGTCTGTCTGTCTGTCTGTCTGTCTGTCTGTCTGTTTCTCTCTCTCTCTCTCTCTCTCTCTCTCTCTCTCTCTCTCTCTCTCTCTCTCTCTCTCTCTCTCTCTCTCTCTCTCTCTCTCGGGAAGGTGTGGCCAGGCTATATCAACATGCATCACAGGTTGCAGGTGTGGCCAGGACAGACCATCAGACACAACAAGCAGCAGGTGTGGCCAGGCCAAACCACCAGACACAACAAGCAGCAGGTGTGGCCAGGCCAAACCACCAGACACAACAAGCAGCAGGTGTGGCCAGGCCAAACCACCAGACACAACAAGCAGCAGGTGTGGCCAGGCCAAACCATCAGACACAACAAGCAGCAGGTGTGGCCAGGCCAAACCACCAGACACAACAAGCAACAGGTGTGGCCAGGCCAAACCATCAGACACAACAAGCAGCAGGTGTGGCCAGGCCAAAGCACCAGACACAACAAGCAGCAGGTGTGGCCAGGCCAAACCATCAGACACAACAGGCAGCAGGTGTGGCCAGGCCAAACCATCAGACACAACAGGCAGCAGGTGTGGCCAGGCCAAACCATCAGACACAACAGGCAGCAGGTGTGGCCAGGCCAAACCACCAGACACAACAGGCAGCAGGTGTGGCCAGGCCAAACCACCAGACACAACAGGCAGCAGGTGTGGCCAGGCCAAACCATCAGACACAACAGGCAGCAGGTGTGGCCAGGCCAAACCATCAGACACAACAGGCAGCAGGTGTGGCCAGGCCAAACCATCAGACACAACAGGCAGCAGGTGTGGCCAGGCCAAACCACCAGACACAACAGGCAGCAGGTGTGGCCAGGCCAAACCACCAGACACAACAGGCAGCAGGTGTGGCCAGGCCAAACCATCAGACACAACAGGCAGCAGGTGTGGCCAGGCCAAACCATCAGACACAACAAGCAGCAGGTGTGGCCAATCCAAACCATCAGACACAACAAGCAGCAGGTGTGGCCAGGCCAAACCATCAGACACAACAAGCAGCAGGTGTGGCCAGGCCAAACCATCAGACACAACAGGCAGCAGGTGTGGCCAGGCCAAACCATCAGACACAACAGGCAGCAGGTGTGGCCAGGCCAGACCATCAGACACAACAAGCAGCAGGTGTGGCCAGGCCAAACCATCAGACACAACAAGCAGCAGGTGTGGCCAGGCCAAACCATCAGACACAACAAGCAGCAGGTGTGGCCAGGCCAAACCATCAGACACAACAAGCAGCAGGTGTGGCCAGGCCAAACCATCAGACACAACAGGCAGCAGGTGTGGCCAGGCCAAACCATCAGACACAACAAGCAGCAGGTGTGGCCAGGCCAAACCACCAGACACAACAAGCAGCAGGTGTGGCCAGGCCAAACCATCAGACACAACAAGCAGCAGGTGTGGCCAGGCCAAACCACCAGACACAACAGGCAGCAGGTGTGGCCAGGCCAAACCATCAGACACAACAGGCAGCAGGTGTGGCCAGGCCAAACCATCAGACACAACAGGCAGCAGGTGTGGCCAGGCCAAACCATCAGACTCAGATGCTACAATTCTAGACAACATCAAAGGAAGCTATAGGAGGTGCATAAGTGCATGTTTAGTCATGTATATATATATATATATATATATATATATATATATATATATATATATATATATATATATATATATATATATATATATATATATATATATATATATATATGTAGGAAGTTCTACCTGAACTTCCTACTCAAATCAGCAACATTGCAAGCTCCTGATGAAGTGGTGATGCAACACGACAGGCCGAGAGCTATCATTCAACTCCCCCGTGGTTGTTCTGTATCTTGTATCGCTTTTATGTGAGAGGTGTTTGTCTCTCAGCGTTTAAATATATTTTAGGTATTAAAGTATTTTTAACGGTGATGAGTAGGTGACCCTCGTGTAGTCGATAGACTTGAAACCTCATAACCCAACCTACTGTATCTCGGGCACACCCCGTGGATCAAGAGCTTTTTAAATGGGGTCGCATATTTCCTCATTCTTGTAGATGTGAACGCAGTGGACAACGTCGCCGCGCAACGGAGAGACGGACTCGCGCGAGCTGTCAGCCATTACCAAGTACGCAGCGCCGGAAACGCGCATTGCGTCAGGAAAGAAACGAACTGCGACACTGCGCATGGGACCTGCCGAGGCTGCGCGGAAAACACACATAATACGTACGACAAAAAAACAAAATAGAAATTAAAATTAGCAGCAGTTAATGCTCCTGAAAAAGTTCTCGGGGGGGGGGGTGCACGCGCGTCTGCAAACGCACCCAGTTTACGCACACACCGGCGAATAACACAATTACGCAGCACACAGAATAAGGGTCAGTACTCCCGAGCGCAGCCACGCGCAGAACCGTACCAAAAAAAAAAAAAAAGTGTTGAAACCCAGTTTCGGATAATTGGCACAAAATATTAACAGTCTTCGTGGAATTGCAACACGAAACTAGAGTAGAGAAATAGTCAATTGCACAGCTCTTTGTCGATGAGAGAGAGAGAGAGAGAGAGAGAGAGAGAGAGAGAGAGAGAGAGAGAGAGAGAGAGAGAGAGAGAGAGAACTCACTTGTAAGTACATACTGATCATGAGTACTTTAATTGCCCTATTTATCGTAAACATTCAGAGTGGGTTCCAAGAAGAACTGGGGAGGGGGAGGGTAGTTGGTCGAATGGGGAGGGGAGGAAGGAAAGGGAAGAAAGGGGAGAAAGTGATTGGTAAGTACTGAGGAACAGGTTTTAAATTCAATGAGCCTACTAGGTAGGCT